>NW_027520976.1:0-76054 GCF_052094955.1 Ictidomys tridecemlineatus
GCTCTATGTAACAGTCATTTTGCACCCATATCTCCAACCTCTGCTCTCTGAAACAGTCAATCTGCACCTCAGTCTGAAAACTCTGTACTCTGCAATGATCTTTCTGCACCCCAGTCTTTAACCTCTTCTCTCTGCAACAGTCCTTCTAAATACCAGTCTCCAAATTCTTCTCTCTGCAACAGTCCTACCGCACCCCGGGCTCCAACTTCTGTTCTCTGTAACAATCCTTCTTCATCTCAGTTACCAAACTCTGATCTCTGCAATAGTCCTTCTTCACCACAGTCTCCAAACACTGCTCTCTGTAACAATCTTTCTGCAACCCAGTCTCCAAACTCTGCTGTCTACAACAATCTTTTTGGACCCCAGTCTCCAAACTCTGCTCTGTGCAAAAGTCGTTCTGCACCCCAGTCTCCAAAATCTGCTCCCTACAACAGTTCTTGTGCAAGTCAGTCTGACAACTCTGCTCTCAGCAACGATCCTTTTGCATCCCAGTCTTTAAAGTCTACTTTTTGTAAAAGTCTTTCTGCACCTCAGTCTCCAAACTCTGCTTTCTGTAAGATCCTTCTGCACCCCAGTTTCACAACTCTGCTCTCTGTAATATATCTTCTGCTCCCCAGTCGCCAATCTCTTCTCTCTGTAAGTGTCCTTCTGCTCCACAGTCTCAAACCTCTGCTCTCTGTAACACTCGTTCTTTACCGCAGTCTCCAACCTCTGCTTTCTGTAACAGTCCTTCTGTCCCGCAGTCTCCAACCTCTGCTCTGTGTAAGGGTCCTTCTGCACCCCAGTCTCCATCCTCTGCTCTCTTTAACAATACTTCTGCACCCCAGTCTCCAACCTCTGCTCTCTGAAACAATTCTTTTGCACACCATTCTTCAACCTCTGCTCTCTTCAAAACTCCTTTTACACCCCAGTCTCTAACATCTGCTCTCTGCAACAGTTCTTCAGAAGTTCAGTCTGAAAACTCTGCTCTCTGCAACGATCTTTTTGCACCCCAGTCTCCAAAATCTGCTTTCTGTAACAGTCCTTCTTCACTTCATTCTCCAAAATCGGCTCTCTGTAACATTGCTACTGCACCCCAGCCTCCAACCTGTGCTCTCTGTAAGATCCTTCTGCACCCCAGTTTCCAAATCTGCTCTCTGTAACATTCTTTCTGCTCCCCAGTCTACAAACTCGGCTCTCTGTAACAGTCCTTATGCTCCCCAGTCTCCAACCTCTGCTCTCTGTAAAAGTCTTTCTGCTCCCCAGTCTCCAAATCTGCTCTCTGTAACAGTCCTTCTGTACCGCAGTCCACAATCTCTGCTCTCTGTATCATTCCATCTGCACCACAGTTTCCAACCTATGCTCTCTGCAACATTCTTTCTGCACCTCAGTCTTCAACCTCTGCTCTCTGCGACAGTTCTTCTGCACCCCAGTCTTTAAACTGTGCTCTCTGCAACAGTTCTTCTGCACCCCTTTCTTCAAGATCTGCACTCTGAAATAGTCCTTCTCCACACCAGTCTCCAACCTCTGCTCTCTTTAACAGTCCTCCTGTAGTGCAGTCTCCAAAATCTGCTCTCTGTGACGGTCCTTCTGCACCCAAGTCTCAAACCTCTGCTTTCTGTAACAGTCCTTCTACACCCCAGTCTCCAAACTCTGCTATCTGTAACAGTCCTTGTGCACCCCAGTCTCCAACCTCTGCTCTCTATAACAATAATTTTGCACCCCAGTCTCAAACCTCTACTCTCTGCAACGATCCTTTTGTACCCCATTCTCCAACCTCTGTTCTCTGCAAAAGTCCTTCGGCACCCCAGTCTCCAACTTCTGCGCTCTGCAACAGTCCTTCTGAACCTTAGTCTGAAAACTCTACTCTCTGCAACAATCCTTGTGCACCCCAGTCTCCAAACTCTGCTTTCTGTAACAGTCCTTCTCCACCTCAGTCTCCAAAATCGGCTCTCTGTAACAGTGCTTCTGCACCACAGCCTCCAATCTCTGCACTCTGTAAGAGTCCTGCTGAACCCCAGTCTCCAACCTCTGCTATCTGTAACAGTCTTTCTACTCCCCAGTCTCCAACCTCTGCTCTCTGTAACAGTCCTTCTGAACCACAGTCCCCAATCTCTCATTTCTGTATCACTCTTTCTGCACCAGTTTCCAACCTCTGCTTTCTGCAACATTCCTTCTGCACCTCAGTCTCTAAACTCTGCTCTCTGCGACAGTTCTTCTGCACCCCAGTCTCCAACCTCTGCTCTCTGCAACAGTTCTTCTGCACCCCAGTCACCAAGGTCTGCACTCTGAAACAGTCCATCTCCACACCAGTCTCTAAACTCTGTTGTCTGTCACAGTCCTCCTGTAGTGCAGATGCCAAAATCTGCTCTCTGTATCGGTCCTTCTACACCCCATGTTCAGCCTCTGCTATCTGCAGCAGTCCTTCTGCAACCCAGTCTTCAACCTCCGCTCTCTGTAACAATCCTTTTGCACCTCAGTATCCAACCTCTGCTCTCTGCAATGGTCCTTCTGCACCTCATTCTCAAAACTCTACTCACTGTAAAAGCACTTCTGCACCCCTGATCCAAACTCTGCTCTCGGAAACAGGCCTTCTGCACCCCAGTCTTCGATGTCTGTTCTCTTTAACAATCCTTCTTCACCCCAGTCTCCGACCTCTGCTCTCTACAATGATCCTTCTACGCCCCTGTCTCAAACCTCTACTCTCTGCAACAGTCCTTATGCACCCCAGTCTCCAACATGTGCTCTCTGCAAAAGTCCTTCTGCACCTCAGTCTGAAAACTCAGTTCTCTGCAACGATCCTTCTGCATCCTAGTCTCCAACCTCTGCTCTCTGTAAAAGTCCTGCTGCACATTGGTTTACAAACACTGCTCTCTGTAAGATCCTTGTGCAACCTTGTCTAAAAACTCTGCTCTCTGTAACAGTTTTTGTGCACCCCAGTCTCCATCCTCTACTCTCTGTAACAAGTCTTTTGCACCTCAATCTCCAAACTCTACTCTCTGCAACAGTCCTTCTGCACCTCAGTCGCCGAATTCTGACCTCTATAAGATGCTTCTGCAGCCCCGTATCCAACCTTAGCTCTCTGTAAGAGTCCTTCTGCACCCAAGTCTCCGACCTCTGCTCTCTGTAACAGGACTACCGCACGTCAGTCTTCAAACTCTGCTCTCTACAACAGTCCTTCTTCACCCTAGTTACCAACATCTGCTCTCTGCAGCAGTCCTTCTCCTCCCCAGATTCTGAAATCTGCTCTACGTAACAGTCCTTCTGTACCACAGTCTCCAACCTTTGCTCTTGGTAACGGTCCTTCTACACCCCAGTCTCCAACCTCTGCTTTCTGTATCAGTCTCTCTGAACCCCAGTCTCCAACCTCTGTTCTCTGTATCTATCCTTCTGCACCTCAGTCTTAAACCTGTTTTCTATGTAAGAGTCCTTCTGCAACTCAGTCTCCATCCTCTGCTCTCTGTAACGGTCCTTCTGCACCCCAATTTCCAAACTCTGCTTCCTGTAACAGTCCTTCTGCACCTGGGTCTCCAAACTCTGCTCTCTGTAACAGTCCTTCTACACCTCAGTCTTCAACCTCTGCTCTCTGTAACAGTCCTTCTACACCTCAGTCTGAAACCTCTGCTCTCTTGACGATCCTTCTGCACCCCAGTATCCAAACACTTCTCTCTGTAACAGTCCACCTTAACCTCAGTCTCCAACCTGTGCTTTCTGTAAGATCCTACAGCAACCCAGTCTTCAAACTCTGCTCTTTGTAACAGTCCTTCTGCACCCAGTCTCCAACCACTCCTCTCTTTAACAGGCCTTCTGCATGCCAGTCTCCTAACTCTGCTCTCTGCAACGATATTTCTGCACTCCAGTCTCCAACCACTGCTCTCTGCAATGATCCTACTGCACCCCAGTCTCCAAACTCTGATTTATTCAACAGTCCTTTTGCACCTCAGTCTCCTACTTCTGCTCTCTGTAAGATTCTTCTGCACCCCTGTCTCCGAGCTCTGCTCCTTGCAATGATCCATCTGCACCCCAGTCTCCAAACTCGTCTCGATGTAAAAGAACTTCTGCACCTCAGTCTTTAATCTCTGCTCTCTGCAACAGTCTTTCTGCACCCCAGTCTTCAAACACTGCTCTCTGCAACAGTCTTTCTGTACTGCAGTCTCCAACTTCTGCTCTCTGTAACGGTCGTTCTGCACCGCAGACTCTAATCTCTGCTTTCTGTATCAGTTTTCTTGCACCCCAGTCTCAAAATTCTTCTCTCTCTAAGAGTTTTTCTGCACCTCTGTCTCCAACCTCTGCTCTCAGCAACAGTCCTTCTACACCCCAATCTAAAACTTCTGCTATCTGAAACAGTGCTTGTGCACCCCAGTCTCCAAACTCTGCTCCATGCAACAGTCCTTCTGCACCCCATTCTCCAAATTCTGTTCTTTGTAACAATCCTCCTACACCTCAGTCTCCAACCACTGCTCTTTGTAACAGGACTTCTGCACCTCAGTCTCCAACCTCTGTTCTCTGCAACAGTCCTTCTTCACTCCAGTCTACAACCTCTGCTCTCTGCAACAGTCCTTCTCCACCCCAGTCTCCAACCTCTGCTCTCTGCAACGGTCCTTCGGCCCGCAGTCTCCAACCTCTGCTCTCATTAACAGTCTTTCTGCACCATATTCTCCAACCTCTGCTCTCTGTAAGATCTTTCTGCACTCCATATTCCAAACTCTTTCCTCTGTAACATTCCTTCTCCACTCGAGTTTTTAACCTCTGCTTTCTGCAAGTGTCCTGCTGCACCCCAGTTTCCAAGCTCTGTCCTCTTCAACAGTCCTTCTGTTCCCAGTCTCCAACATCTTCTCCTGTAACAGTCTTTCTGTACAGCAGTCTCCAACCTGTGCTCTCTGTAACATTCCTTCTGCACCCCAGTCTCCAACCTCTGTTCTCTGTAACAGTTTTTCGATACCACAGTCTCCAAACTCTGGTCTCTCTAACGGTCCTTCTGCACCCAAATTTCCAACCTCTGCTTTCTGTAACAGTCCTTCTGCACCTCAGTCTCCAAACTCTGTTCTCTCTAACAGTTCTTCTACACCTCAGTCTCGAAACTCTGCTCTCTTTAACAGTCCTTCGGAACCTCAGTCTGACACCTCTGCTGTCTGCACGATTCTTTGGCACCCCCATTTTCAACCACTTCTCTCTGTAACAGTAAACTGCACCCCAGTCTCCAACCTCTACTCAATGTAACACTTTTTCTATACCGCAGTCTCCAAACTCTGGTCTGTATAACAGTCCTTCTGCACTGCAATTTCCAACCTCTGCTTTCTGTAACAGTCTTTCTGCACCTCAGTCTCCAAACTCTGCTCTCTGTAACGGTCTTTCTGCACCCAAATTTCCAACCTCTGCTTTCTGTAACAGTCCTTCTGCACCTCAGTCTCCAAACTCTGTTCTCTCTAACAGTTCTTCTACACCTCAGTCTCGAAACTCTGCTCTCTTTAACAGTCCTTCGGAACCTCAGTCTGACACCTCTGCTCTCTGCACGATTCTTCTGCACCCCCATCTTCAACCACTTCTCTCTGTAACAGTAAACTGCACCCCAGTCTCCAACCTCTACTCAATGTAACACTTTTTCTATACCGCAGTCTCCAAACTCTGGTCTGTGTAACAGTCCTTCTGCACTGCAATTTCCAACCTCTGCTTTCTATAACAATCTTTCTGCACGTCAGTCTCCAAACTCTGCTCTCTGTAACAGTCGTTCTACACGTCAGTCTCCAACCTCTGCTCTCTGTAACAGTCCTTCAGCACCTCAGTCTGACACCTTGCTCTCTGCACAATTCTTCTTCACCTCAGTATTCAACCTCTGCTCTCTACAATGATCCTACTGCACCCAAGTCTCCAAACTCTGATCTCTGCAACTGTCCTTCTGCCCCGCAATCTCCAACCTCTGCTCTCATTAACAGTCCTTCTGCACCACAGTCTCCAACCTCTGCTCTCTGTAAGATCTTTCTGCACTCCATATTCCAAACTCTTCTCTCTGTAACATTCCTTCTCCACCCCAGTTTTTAACCTCTGCTTTCTGCAAGTGTCCTGCGGCACCCCAGTTTCCAAGCTCTGTCCTCTTCAACAGTCCTTTTGCTTCCCAGTCTCCAACATCTTCTCCTGTAACAGTCCTTCTGTACAGCAGTCTCAAACCTGTGCTCTCTGTAACATTCCTTCCGCACCCAAGTCTCCAACCTCTGCTCTCTGTAACAGTTTTTCGATACCGCAGTCTCCAAACTCTGGTCTCTGTAACAGTCCTTCTGCACTGCAATTTCTAACCTCTGCTTTCTGTAACAGTCCTTCTGCACCTCAGTCTCCAACCAATGCTCTCTGTAACAGTCGTTCTACACCTCAGTCTCCAACCTCTGCTTTCTGTAACAGTTTTTCAGCACCACAGTCTGACACCTCGCTCTCTGCACGATTCTTCTGCACCCCAGTCTCCAACCTCTGCTTTCTACAATGATCCTACTGCACCCCAGTCTCCAAACTCTGATCTCTAGAACAGTCCTCTGCACCTCAGTCTCCAAATTCTGCTCTCTGAAAGATCCTTCAACACCCCCGTACCCAAATTCTGCTCTCTGTAAAAGTCCATCGGTACCCGAGTCTCCAACCTCTGCTCTCTGTAACAGGACTTCGGTACCCCAGTCTCCAACCTCTGCTCTCTACAACAGTCCTTCTGCACCCTAGTTACCAACATCTGCTCTCTGCAACAGACCTTCCGCACCCCAGTCTCCAACATCTTCTCTCTGCAACAGTTTTTCTGCACCTCAATCTGAAAACTCTGCTCTCTGCAACGACATTTCTGCACCCCAGTCTCCAATTTCTGCTCTCTGTAACAGTGCTTCTTCACCTCAGTCTCCCAACTCTTCTCTCTTTATAATCCTTCTGAAACACAGTCTTCAAACTCTGCATTCTGTAACAGTCTTTCTGCACAACAGTCTCCAACCTCTGCTTTCTCTAACAGGACTTCTGCAACCCAGTCTCCAAAGTCTGCTCTCTGTAAAAGGCCTTCTGTAACCCAGTCTCCAACCTCTTTTCTCTGCAACGATTCTTCTCCACCCAAGTCTCCAACATCTGCTCTCTGCAACAGTCCTTTTGCACCCCAGTCTCCAAACTCTGCTCTCTGTAAGATCCATGTGAACCCCAGTCTACAACCTCTACTCATTGTTACAGTCCTTCTGCACCTAGTCTACAAACTCTGCTCTCTGCAACGATCCTTCTGGACCACAGTATCCAATGTCTGCTCTCTGCAACAGTCCTTCTGCACCACAGTCTCCAAGCTCTGCTCTTTTTAAGATCCTTCTGCACTACAGTTTCAAAACTCTGCTCTCTGTAACATTCCATCTCCACCCCAGTCTCCAAATTCTGTTTTCTGCAACAGTCATTCAGCTCCCCAGTCTCTGAGATCTGCTCTCTGTAACAGTCCTTCTACACCCCAGTCTCCAACCTCTTTTTTCTGTATCAGTCAATTTTAACCCCATCTCCAAACTTTTTTCTCTGTATCTATCCTGCTGCACCTCAGTCTCCAACCTTTGCTCTATGTAAGAGTCCTTCTGCACACCAGTCTCCAAACTTTGCTCTCTGCAACAGTGCTTCTGTACTGCAGTCTCCAACATCTGCTCTCTGTAACGGTCTTTCTGCACCGCAGACTCCAATCTCTGCTTTCTGTGTCAGTCCATCTGCACCCCAGTCTCCAACTTCTTCTCTCTCGAAGAGTCCTTCTGCATCCCAGTCTCCAACCTCTGCCCTTGGTAACAGTCCTATACCGCAGTCTCCAACCTCTGCTCTCTTTAACGGTCCTTCTGCACCCCAATTTCCAAACTCTGCTACCTGTAAGAGTCCTTCTGCACCTGGGTCTTCAAACTCTGCTCTCTGTAACAGTACTTCTACAACTCAGTCTCCAACTTCTGCTCTCTGTTTCAGTCTGAATCCTCTGCTCTCTGCACGATCCTCTGCACCCAAGTCTTCAACCACTGCTCTCTGTAACAGTCCACCTGCACCTCAGTCTCCAACCTCTGCCCTCTCTAAGATCCTTCAGCAACCCAGTCTCTAAACTCTGCTCTCTATAAAAGTCCTTCTTCACCCGAGTATCCAAGCTCTCCTCTCTGTAACAGGGCTTATGCACGCCAGTCTCCAAACTCTGCTATCTGTAGCAGGCCTGCTGCACCCCAGTCTCCAACTTCTGCACTTGCAATGATCCTTGTGCACACGAAACTCCAACCTCTTCTCTCTGCAATAATCTTACTTCACGCCAGTCTCCAACCTCTGATCGCTGCAACACTCTTTTGCACCTCAGTTTCCAATTTCTTCTCTGTGTAAGATCCTTCTGCACTTCTGTCTCAAAGGTCTGCTTTTTGCAACGATCCTCCTGCACCCCAGTCTCCCACCTCTGCTCTATGTAACTGGACTTCTCCACCTCAGTCTCCAACATCTACTCTCTGAAACAGTCCTTCTGCACCCCAGTCTCCAAACTCTGCTCTCTGCAACAGTCCTTCTATACTGCAGTCTCTAACCTCTGCTCTCTGTAACGGTCTTTCTGCACACCATAATCCAATCTCTGCTTTCTGCATCAATACTTCTGCACCCCAGTCTCCAACATCTGCTCTCTCTAAGAGTCCTTCTTCACCTCAGTCTTCAACCTCTGCTCCCGGTTACAGTCCTTCTGCACCCCAGTCTCCAACCTCTGCTGTCTGCAACAGTCCTTATGCACCCCGGTCTCCCACCTCTGCTCTTTGCAAAAGACCTTCTGCACCCATTCTCCAAACTCTGCTCTCTGTAACAATCCTTCTGCACCTCAGTCTCCAAACTCTGCTCTCTTTAGGATCCTTCTAAAACCCAGTCTCATAACTCTGCTCTCTGTAACAGTCTTTCTACACACCAGTGTCCAACTTCTGCTCTCTGCAACAGTCCATCTGCACCCCAGTTTCCAAAATCTGCTCCCTGCAACAGTCCTTCTGCACCTCAGTCTAAAAACTCTTCTGTCTGCAACGAACCTTCTGTACCCTGTCTCCTACCTCTGCTGTTGGTAACATCCTTTTGCACCTCAGTCTCCCAATTCTGCTCTCTGTAAGATCCTTCTGAAACCAAGTCTTTAAACTCTGCACTCTGTAACCGTCCTTCTGCACAACAGTCTCCTACCTCTGCTCTGTGTAACAGTCCTTCTGTACTGCAGTCTCCAACCTCTTCTCTCCGTAACGAGCCTTCTGCAACCCAGTCTCCAACCTCTACTCCCTGCAATGATCCTACTGCACCCAGTCTCCAACCTCTGATTACTCCAACAGTTTTTCTGCACCTCAGTCTGAAAATTCTGCTCTCTGCATGATCCTTCCGCACCCCAGGCTCCAACCACTGCTCTCGGTAACAGTCCCCCTGCACCTCAGTCTCCAACCTCTGCCCTCTGTAAGATCCTTCATCAACCCAATCTCCAAGCAGTGCTCTCTGAAACAGACCATCTCACCCAAGTCTCCAAATTCTTCTCTCTGCAACGATTCTTCTCCACACCAGTCTCAAACCTCTTCTCTCTGCAACAGTCCTTTTGCACCACAGTCGACAACCTCTGCTCTCTGTAACAGTTTTTCTATACCGCAGTCTCCAAATCCTGGTCTCTGTAACGGTCCTTCTGCTTTCTGTAACCTTCCTTCTGCACCCCAGTCTCTAAACTCTGCTCTCTGTAACCGTCCTTTTGCACTCCAGTCTCCAACCTCTGCTCTCCGTAACAGTCCTTCTGCACTTCTGTCTTCAACCTTTTCTCTCTGCAACAGTCCTTCTGCACACCATTCTCCAACCTCTGCTCTCTGCAACAGTCCTTTGCACCCCATTCTCCAATATCTGCTCTCAGCAACAGTCCTTCTAACTCCAGTCTCCAAATTCTGTTCTGTGCAATGATCCTTCTGGAACCCAGGCTCTAAGGTGTGCTCTCTGCAACAGTCCTTCTGCACCACAGTTTCCAAACTTTGCTCTCTGTAAGATGTTTCTGCACGCCACTGTCCAAAATCTGCTGTCTCTAACATTCCTTCTCCACCGCAGTCTGTAACCTCTGATTTCGTCGAAGGTCCTGCGGCACCCCAGTCTCCAACCTCTGTCCTCTGTAACAGTCCTTTTGCTCTCCAGTCTCCAACATCTGCTCTCTGTAACAGTCCTTCTGTACCGAATTCTCCAACCTTTGCTCTCTGTAACGGTCCTTCTGCAGCCCAGTCTTTAACCTCTACTTTTTATATCAGTCCTTCTGAACCCCAGTCTCCAACCTCTGTGCTCTGTATCTATCCTTCTGCACCCCAGTCTCCAACCTGTGCTTTCTGTAACCGTCTTTCTGCACCCCAGTCTCAAACCTCTGCACTCTGCAACAGTCCTTCTGCACCACAGTCTCCAAACACTGCTCTCTGTAAGATTCTTCTGCACTCCAGTTTCCAAACTCTACACTCTGTAACATTCCTTCTCAAACTCAGTCTTTAACCTCTGCTTTCTGCAATTGTCCTGCGGCACCCCAGTCTCCAAATTCTGTCCTCTGCAACAGTCCTTCTGCTCCCCAGTCTCCAACATATGCTCTCTGAGACAGTCCTTCTGAAACGCAGTCTCCACCCTCTGCTCTCCGTAATGGTCCTTCTGCAACCCAGTCTCCGAACTCTGCTTTCTGTACCAGTCCGTCTGAAGCCCAGTCTCAAACCTCTGTTCTCTGTATATATATTTCTACACCTCAGTCTCAAAACTGTTCTCTCTGTAACATTTCTTCTTCACCCCAGTCTCCAACCTCTGCTATCTGTAACAGTTTTTTGATACCACAGTCTCCAAATCCTGGTTTCTGTAACGGTCCTTCTGCACCCCAATATCCAAACTCTGCTTACAGTAACAGTCCTTCTGCACCTCAGTCTACAAACTCTGCTCTCAGTAACAGTTTTTCTACACCTCAGTCTCAAACTTCTGCTCTCTGTAAGATCCTTCAGCAACCCAGTCTCCAACAACTACTCTCTTTAACAGTCTACCTGCACCTCAGTCTCCAACCTCTTCTCTCTGTAAGATCTTTCAGCAACCCTGTCTCTAAACTCTGCTCTCTATAACAGTCCTTCTGCACCCCAGTCTCCAACCTCTCCTCTCTGTAACAGGCATTCTGTACACCAGTCTCCAAACTCTGCTCTCTATAGCAGGCCTTGTACACCCCAGTCTCCAACTACTGCTCTCTGCAACGATCCTTCTACACACCAGTCTCCAAACTCTGCTCTCTGCAATGATCCTACTGCATGCCAGTCTCCAACCTCTGATCTCTGCAACACTCCTTCTGCACCTCAGGCTCCAAATTCTTCTCTCTGTAAGATCCTTCTGCACCCCTGTCTCCAAGCTCTGCTCCTTGCAACGATCCTTCTGCTCTCCAGTTTCCAACTTCTGCTCTATGTAAAAGGACTTCTGCACCTCAGTCTCCAACATCTACTCTCTGCAACAGTCCTTCTGCACCCCAGTCTCCAAACTCTGCTCTCTGCAACAGTCCTTCTGTACTGCAGACTCTAACATCTGCTCTTAGTAACGGTCTTTCTGCACACCATAATTCAATCTCTGCTTTCTACATCAGTCCTTTTGCAGCCCAGTCTCCAACATCTGCTCTCTCTACGAGTCCTTCTGCACCTCAGACTCCAACCTCTGCTTTCGGCAACAGTCCTTCTGCTCCCCAGTCTCCAACCGCTGCTCTCTGTAACTGTCCTTCTGCACCTCAGTCTCCAACCTCTGCTCTCTATAACAATCCTTCTGCACCCCAGTCTCCAACCTCTCTTCTCTGTAACAGGCATTCTGTACGCCAGTCTCCAAACTCTGCTCTCTGTAGCAGGCCTTCTACACCCCAGTCTCCAACTTCTGCTCTCTGCAACGATCCTTCTGCACACGAGTCTCCAACCTCTGCTCTCTGCAATGATCCTACTGCACACCAGTCTCCAACCTCTGATCTCTGCAACACTCCTTCTGCACCTCAGGCTCCAAATTCTTCTCTCTGTAAGATCCTTCTGCACCCCTGTCTCCAAGCTCTGCTCCTTACAACCATCCTTCTGCACCCCAGTCTCCAACTTCTGCTCTATGTAATAGGACTTCTGCACCCCAGTCTCCAAACTCTGCTCTCTGCAACAGTCCTACTGTACTGCAGTCTCTAACATCTGCTCTCTGTAACGGTCTTTCTGCACACCATAATCCAATCTCTGCTTTCTGCATCAGTCCTTTTGCAGCCAAGTCTCCAACATCTGCTCTCTCTACGAGTCCTTCTGCACCTCAGTCTCCAACCTCTGCTTTCGGCAACAGTCCTTCTGCTCCCCAGTTTCAAACCGCTGCTCTCTGTAACAGTCCTTCGGCACCTCAGTCTCCAAACTCTGCTTTCTACAACAGTCCTTCTGCACTCCAGTCTCCAACCTCTTCTCTCTCCATCAGTCTTTCTGCACCCCAGTCTCCAACATCTGCTCTCTGCAACAGTCCTTCTACACCCCAGTCTCCAAACTCTGCTCTCTGCAAGGATCGTTCTGGACCCCAGTCTCCAACGTCTGTTTTCTACAACATTACTTCTGCACCACAGTCTCCAAAATCTGCTTTCTGTTATATTTTTCTGGTCTCCAGTTTCCAAAATGTGCTCTCTCTAACATTCCTTCACCACTGCAGTCTCCATCCTCTGCTTTCTGCAAGGGTCCTGCGGCACCCAGTCTCAAAAGTCTGTCATTTGTAACACTCCTTCTGCTCCCCAGTCTCCAACATCTGCTCTCTGTAACACTCCTTATGTAGCACAGTCTCCAAACTCTGTTCTCTGTAACGGCCCTTCTACAACCCAGTCTCCAACTTCTGCTTTTTTAATCAGTCCTTCTGGACCCTAGTCTCCAAACTCTGCTCTCTGTATCTATCTTTCTACACCTCAGTCTTAAACCTGTGCTTTCTGTAACAGTCCTTCTGATCTCCAGTCTCCAAACTCTGCTCTCTGTAACAGTTCTTTTATACCGCAGTCTCCAACCTCTGCTCTATGTAACGGTCCTTCTGGACCCCAATTTCCAACCTCTGCTTTCTGTAACAGTCCTTTTGCTCCTCAGTGTTTAAACTCTGCTCTCTGTAACAGTTTTTCTACACCTCAGTCTCCAACCTTTGCTCTCTGTAACAGTACTTCTGCACCTCAGTCTGAAAACTCTGCTCTCCAGATTCTTCTGCACCTCAGTCTCCAACCTCTGCTCTCTGTAAGTTCCTTCAGCAAACCAGTCTCCAAACTGTACTCTCTGTAAAAGTCCTCCGCACCCCAGTCTCCAACCTCTCCTATCTGTAACAGGCCTTCTGCATGCCAGTCTCAAAACTCTGCTCTCTATAGTAAGCTTTCTGCATGCCAGTCTCCAACATCTGCTCTTTGCAATGATCCTACTGCACCCCAGTCTCCAACTTCTGATCTCTGAAAGAGTCCTTCTGTACCTCAGTATTCAAATTCTTCTCTCTGTAAGATCCTTCTGCACCCCTGTCTCCAACCTCTGCTCTCTGTAACAGTCCTTCTGCACCACAGTCTCCAAAGTCTACTCTCTGCAACAGTCCTCTGCACCTCATTCTACAAACTCTTCTCTCTGTAGGAACCTTCTCCAACCTAGTCTACAAACTCTGCTCTCTGTAACAGTCCTTCTGCACACCAGTCTCCAAACTCTGCTCTCTGCACTGATCCTTCTTCACACCAGTCTCCAACCTCTGCTCTCTGAAACAGTACTTCTTAACACCAGTCTCCAACATTTGTTCTCTGCAACAGTCCTTCTGCAACTCAGTCTGAAAACTCTGCTCTCTGATATGATCATTCTGCACCTCAGTCTCCTACCTCTGCTCTCTGTAAGACCCTTCTGCATCCCAGTCTCCGAACTCTGCTCTCTGTAACACTCCTTCTGAACAACAGTTTCCAACCTCGACTCTCTGTAAGAGGAATTCTGCAACCCAGTCTCAAACCTCTGCTCTCTGTAACAGGCCTTCTGTAACCCAGTCTCCAACCTCTTCTTTCTGCAATGATTTTTGTCCACAACAGTCTCAAACCTCTGCTCTCGGCAAAAGTCCTTCTGCATCCTTGTCTCCAACCTCTGCTCTCTGTAAGATCCTTATGCACTCCAGTCTCCAACCTCTTCTCTCTGTAACAATCCTTCTGCACCCCAGTCTCCAACATCTGCTCTCTGCAACAGCTCTTCTGCACTGCAGTATGAAAACTATGCTCTCTACAACGACCTTTCTGCACCCCAGTCTCCTACCTCTGCTCTCTTTAACAGTCCTTCTTAACTTCTGTCTCTCAACTCTGCTCTTTTCAGATCCTTCTTCAACCTAGTCTTTAAACTCTGCACTCTGTAACAGTCCTGCTGCACAAAAGTCTCCAGCCTCAGCTCTCTGTAACAGTCCTTCTGCACCTCAGTTTCCAAACTCTGCTCTCTGTAACAGTCCTTCTTCACCTCTGTCTAAAACATCTAGTCTCTATTACAGACTTTCTGTACCTCAGTCTGAAACCTTTGCTCTCTGCATGATCCTTTTACACCCAATCTCCAACCACTTCTCTCTGTAAGAGTCCACCTACACCTCAGTAACCAAACTCTGCTCTTTGTAAAATTTTTCAGCAACCCAGTCTCCTAACACTGCTCTCTATAACAGTCCTTCTGCACCCCACTCTCCCACCTCTCCTCTCTGTAACAGACCTTCTGCATGGCAGTCTCAAAACTCTGCTCTCTGCAACGATATTTCTGCACCCCAGTCTCAAACCACTGCTCTCTGCAATGATCCTACTGCAACCCAGTTTCCAAACTCTGATCTCTGCAACAGTACTTCTGCACCTCAGTCTCCAACTTATGCTCTCTGTAAGATCCTTCTGCACCCGTGTCTCCAAGCAATGCTATTTGCAACGATCCTTCTGCACCCCAGTCTCAAAACGCTTCTCTATGTAAAAAAATTCTGAACCTCAGTCTCCAATCTCTGCTCTCTGCAACAGTCCTTCAGCATTGCAGACTCCAATCTCTGATTTCTGTATCAGTCCTTTTGCACCTCAGTCTCCAACCTCTGCTCTCTGCATCAGTCCTTCTGCAACCCAGTCTCCAACCTCTGCTCCCTGTAACAGTCCTTCTGCAACTCAGTCTGACACCTCTGCTCTCTGCACGATCCTTCTGCACCCCAATCTCCAACCACTGCTCTCTGTAACAGTCCACCTGAACGTCAGTCTCCAACCTCTGCTCTCTGTAAGATCCTTTAGCAACCCAGTATCCAAACTCTGCTCTCTATAACAGTCTTTCTGCAACCCAGTTTCAAAACTCTCCTCTCTCTTACAGGCCTTCTGCACGCCAGTCTCCAAACTGTGCTCTCTGTAGCAGGCCTTCTGCACCACAGTCTCCAGCCTCTGCTCTCTGCAACAATCCTTCAGCACCCCAGTTTCCAAACTCTGCTCTCTGCAATGATCCTACTGCACCCTAGTCTCCAACCTCAGGTCTCTGAAACAGTCCTTCTGCACCTTAGTGTCCAAATTCTGCTCTCTGTAAGATCCTTTTTCACCCCTGTATCAAACCTCTGCACTCTTTAATAGTCCTTCTGCACCTGAGTTTCCGACCTCTTCTCTCTGTAAAAGAACTTCCGCACCTCATTCTCCAACATCTGCTCTCTGAAACAGTCCTTCTGCACCCCAGTCTCCAACCTCTGCTCTCTATAACAGTCATTCTGCAACCTAGTTAAAAATATTTGCTCTCTGCAAAAGTCCGTCTGCACCCCAGTCTCCAACATCTGCTCTCTGCAACAGTTCTTCTGAACCTCAGTCTCCAAACTCTGCTCTGTGTAACAGTCCTTCTGCACCCCAGTATTTAAAATCTGCTCTCTGCAACAGTCCTTCTGCACCCCATTCTCCAAACTCTGCTCTCTGCAATGATTTTTCTGGACCCCTGTCTCTAATATCTGCTCTCTGCAACAGTCTTTCTGCACCACAGTCTCCAAACTCTCTCTCTGTAAGATTCTTCTGCACTCCAGTTTCCAAACTCTGCTCTCTGTTACATTCTTTCTTAACCCCAGTCTCATACCACGATCCTCTGCAAAACTCCTTCTGCTTCCCAGTCTCTGAGATCTGCTCTCTTTAACAGGCCTTCTGTACCGCAGTCTCCAACATCTGTTCTTTTTAACGGTCCTTCTACACCCCAGTCTGAAAACTCTGCTTTCTGTATCAGTCTGTCTGAACCCCAGTCTCCAACCTCTGTTCTCTGTATCTATCCTTTTTAACCTCACTCTCCAACCTGTGCTCTATGTAAGAGTCCTTATGCACCCCAGTCTCCAAACTCTTTTCTCGGTAACAGCCCTATACCGCAGTCTCCAATTTCTGCCCTCTGTAAAGGTCCTACTGCACCCAAATTTCCAAAGTCTTCTCTTTGTAAAAGTCCTTCTTAAACTCAGTCTCCAACCTCTGCTCTGTGTAACAATCATTATGCACCTCTGTCTCCAAACACTGCTCTCTGTAACACTCCACCTACACCTCAGTCTCCAGCCTCTGTTCTTTGTAAGATCCTTCTGCAACCCAGTCTTCAAATACTGCTCTCTATAACAGTTCTTCTGCTCCCCAATCTCCAACTTCTGCTCTATCTAAGTGTCCTTCTGCACCACAGACTCCAACCTCTGCTCTCTGCAACAGTCCTTCTGCACCCCAGTATCCAACCTTTGTTCTCTGCAACAGTCTTTCTGCACCCCAGTCTCAAATCTCTGCTCTCTGTAACAGTCCTTCTGCACCCCAGTCTCCAAACTCTGCTCTCTGTAACAATCCTTCTGCACCTAAGTCTCCAACATCTGCTCTATGTAACAAGATTTCTGCACCTCAGGTTCCAAACTTTGCTCTCTGCAACAGTCCTTCTGCATTCCAGTCTCCAGCCTATGCTCTCTGCAACAGTCCTTCTGCACCCCAGTGTCCAAACTCTGCTCTCTGTAACAGTCTTTCTGCACCACAGTCTCCAAACTCTGCTATCTGTAAGATCCTTCTGCACTTCAGTTTCCAAACTCTGCTCTCTGTAACATTCCTTCTCCACTCCAGTCTTTATCCTCTGCTTTCAGCAAGTGTCCTGTGGCACCCCAGTCTCCAACGTCTGTCCTCTGCAACAGTACTTCTACTCCCGAGTTTCCAACATTTGCTCTCTGTAACAGTCCTTCTGTAACGCAGTCTCAAAGCTCTGCTCTCCGTAACATGCCTTCTGCACCCAGTCTCAAAACTCTGCTTTCTATATCAGTCCTTCTGAACCCCAGTCTCAAACCTATGCTCTCCGTATCTATCCTTCTGCACCTCAGTCTCTAACCTGTGCTCTCTTTAACATTCCATCTGCACCCCAGTCTCCAACCTCGGCTCTCTGTAACAGTTTTCTATACCGCAATCTTCAAACTCTGGTCTCTGTAACAATCCTTCTGCACCCTAATTTCCAACCTCTTCTTTCTGTAAACGTCCAACTGCACCTTCGTCTCCAAATTCTGCCCTCTGTAAGATCCTTCTGCAACCCTGTATTTAACCTCTGCTCTCTGTAACTGTCCTTCTGCACCCGAGTGTCCAAACTCTGCTCTCTGTAACGCGACTTCTGCACTTCGGTCTCCAACCTATAATCTCTGCAACAGTCCTTCTGCACCCCAGTCTCCAAACTCTGCTCTCTACAACAGTCCTTCTGCACCTCAGTCTCCAACCTCTGCTTTCTGCAACGGTCATTATGCACCCCAGTCTCCAACATCTGTTTTCTGCAACAGTCCTTCTTCACCCCAGTATCCAACCTTTGTTCTCTGCAACAGTCTTTCTGCACCCCAGTCTCAAATCTCTGCTCTCTGTAACAGTCCTTCTGCACCCCAGTCTCCAAACTCTGCTCTCTGTAACAATCCTTCTGCACCTCAGTCTCCAACATCTGCTCTATGTAACAAGATTTCTGCACCTCAGGTTCCAAACTTTGCTCTCTGCAACAGTCCTTCTGCATTCCAGTCTCCAGCCTATGCTCTCTGCAACAGTCCTTCTGCACCCCAGTGTCCAAACTCTGCTCTCTGTAACAGTCTTTCTGCACCACAGTCTCCAAACTCTGCTATCTGTAAGATCCTTCTGCACTTCAGTTTCCAAACTCTGCTCTCTGTAACATTCCTTCTCCACTCCAGTCTTTATCCTCTGCTTTCAGCAAGTGTCCTGTGGCACCCCAGTCTCCAACGTCTGTCCTCTGCAACAGTACTTCTACTCCCGAGTTTCCAACATTTGCTCTCTGTAACAGTCCTTCTGTAACGCAGTCTCAAAGCTCTGCTCTCCGTAACATGCCTTCTGCACCCAGTCTCAAAACTCTGCTTTCTATATCAGTCCTTCTGAACCCCAGTCTCAAACCTGTGCTCTCCGTATCTATCCTTCTGCACCTCAGTCTCTAACCTGTGCTCTCTTTAACATTCCATCTGCACCCCAGTCTCCAACCTCGGCTCTCTGTAACGGTTTTCTATACCGCAATCTTCAAACTCTGGTCTCTGTAACAATCCTTCTGCACCCTAATTTCCAACCTCTTCTTTCTGTAAACGTCCAACTGCACCTTCGTCTCCAAATTCTGCCCTCTGTAAGATCCTTCTGCAACCCTGTATTTAACCTCTGCTCTCTGTAACTGTCCTTCTGCACCCGAGTGTCCAAACTCTGCTCTCTGTAACGCGACTTCTGCACTTCGGTCTCCAACCTATAATCTCTGCAACAGTCCTTCTGCACCCCAGTCTCCAAACTCTGCTCTCTACAACAGTCCTTCTGCACCTCAGTCTCCAACCTCTGCTTTCTGCAACGGTCATTATGCACCCCAGTCTCCAACATCTGTTTTCTGCAACAGTCCTTCTTCACCTCAGTCTCCAACCTCCGCTCTCTGAAACAGTCCTTCTGCTCCCCAGTCTCCAAAATATGCTCTCTGTAACAGTCCTTCTCTACCCCAGTCTCCATACTCTGCTCTCTGTAGCAGTCTTTCTGTACTGCTGTCTCCAACTATGCTCTCTGTAACTGTCATTGTGCACACAAGTCTCCAAACTGTGCTTTTTGTATCAGTCCTTCTGCACCCCAGTCTCCAACCTCTGCTCTCTGTTACAGTCCTTCTACACCTCAGTCTCAAACCTCTGCTCTCTGCAACAGTCCTTCTGCACCTCAGTCTCCAACCCCATCCCCAACCTCATCCCTCTGTAACGATTTTTCTCCACCCCGTCCCCAAACTCTGCTCTCTGTAACAGTCCTTCTGCACCCCAGTGTCCAAACTCTCCTCTCTGTAAGAGTCCTTCTCCACCAAAGTCTCCAACCCCTGCTTTCCATATAAGTCCTTCTGCAACACAGTCTCTGAGCTCTTCTCTCTGCAACATTTCTCCTGTACCACAGTCTCCAACCTGTGCTCTCTGCAAAATTTTTACTGCACCCCACTCTCCAACATATGCACTCTTTAAAAGTCCTTCTGCACCCCAGTCTCCAAACTCTGCTGTCTGTAACGATCCTTCTGCAACACAGTCTCCACCTCTGCTCTCTGCAATGATCCTTCTGTACCTCAGTCTCCAAACTCTGTGCTCTCTAACAGTCCTGCTGCACCTCAATCTCCAAACTCTGCGCTCGGTATGATCCTTGTAAAACCCGGTCTCCAAACTCTGATTTCTGGATTTTCTCTAACCTCTGCTCTTTCCAATGATCCTTCTGCACCCCAGTCTCCATCCTCTGCTCTCTCTAACAGTCTTTCTGTACCGCAGTCTTCAAACTCTGCTTTTTGTAACCGTCCTTCTGCACCCCAGTCTTCAACCTGTTCTCTCTGCAATGATTCTTCTGCACCCCAGTCTCCAACATCTTCACTCTGCAACAGTCCTCCTAAACCCCAGTCTCCAAACTCTGCTCTCTGTAAGATCCTTCTCCACCTCAGTTTCCAAACTCTGCTCTCTGTAACAGTCCTTCTAAACCCCAGTATCCCACCTCTGCTCTTTTCAACGGTCCTTCTGCACCCCAGTCTCCAACCTCTGTTCTCTGTGACAGTCAATTTGAACCCAAGTCTCCAACCTCTGTTATCTGCAACAGTCGTTCTGCACCCCATTCTCCAACCTCTGCTTTCTGCAACAGTCCTTCTGCACAACAGTGTCCACCATCTGCTCTCTGCCAAAGTCCTTCTGTACACTAGTCTCCAATCTCTACTCTCTGTAACAGTCCTTATGTACTGCAGTCTCCAACCTCTGCTCTCTGTAACGGTCCTTGTGCACCCCAGTTTCCAAAGTTTCCTTTCTGTATCAGTCCTTCCTCACCCCAGTCTCATAACTCTACTCTCTGAAACAGTCCTTCTGCACATCAGTCTCCAGACTCTGCTCTCTGCAATAGTCCTTCTTCATCCGAGTCCCCAACCTCTGCTCTCTGCAACAGTCCTCTTACACCCAAGTCTCCAAAGTCTGCTCTCTGCAACAGTCTTTCTACACCTCTGTCTCTAAACTCTACTGTCTGTAACTGTCCTTCTTCACCTCAGTCACCGACCTCTGCTCTCTGTAAGAGTCCTTCTGCACTCCAGCCTCCAACATCTCCTCACTGCAACCGTCCTTCTACAACCCAGTCTTTAACGTCTGCACTCTCAACAGTCCTTCTGCACATCAGTCTGAAAATTCTGCTCTCTGCAAGTATCCTTCTGCACCCCAGTCTCCAACCTCTGCTCTCTGTAACAGTCCTACTGCACCTCAGTCTCCAAACTCTGCTCTATATAAGATCCTTCTGCAACCCAGTATCCAAACTCTGCTCTCTGTAATAGTCCACCTGCTCCCCAGTCTACAAACTCAGCTCTATGTAACAGGCCTTCAGCACCCCAGTATCCAACCTATTCTCTCTGCAACGATCTGTCTACACCCCAGTCTCCAACATCTGAACTCTGCAACAGTTCTTCTGCACCCCAGTCTCCAACCTCTGCTCTCTTGAAGATTCTTCTGCACCCAGTTTCAAACCTCTGCTCTCTGAAACAGTCCTTCTGTACCCCAGTCTCCAAACTCTGCTCTCTGTAACAATGCTTCTGCTCATCAGTCTCAGACCTCTGCTCTCTGCAACGGTCTTTCTACACCTCAGTCTCCAGCCTCTGTTGTCTGCAATAGTCCTTCTGCACCACAGTGTGCAACTTCTGCTCTCTGTAAAAGTCCTTCTGTACCACAGTCTCAAACTTCTGCTCTCTGTAATGGTCATTATGCACCGCAGTCTCCAAACTCTGCTTTCTGTATAAGTCCTTCTGCAACAGTCCTTCTGTAACAGTCCTTCTGAACCTCATCTCCAACCTCTTCTTTCTGCAACAGTCATTCTGCACCTCAGCTTCAACCTCTTCTCTCTACAACAGTCCTTTTGCACACAAGTCTCCAATCTCTGCTTTCTATAACAGTCTTTCTGCACCCCAGTCTCCAATCTCTGCTCTCTGTAAGATCCATCTGCACCCCAGTCTCCAACCTCTGCTCTTTGTAACAGTTCTTCAGCACCTCAGTCTCCAACCTCTTCTCTCTGTAACAATTCTTCTTCACGTCAGTCTCCAACCGCTGCTCTCAGCAACGGTCCTTCTGCACTTAAGTCTCCAAATTTTGTTCTCTGCAACCGTTTTTCCACACCACAGTCACAAACCTCTGCATTCTGCAACAGTCCTTCTGCACCCCAGTCTCCAACCTTTGCTCTTTGTAACCATCCTTCTGCACCTCAGTCTCCAACATCTGTTCTCTGCAACGGTCCTTCTGCACCCCTGTCTCCAAACTCTGTTGTCTCCAACAGTCCTTTTTCACCTCAGTCTTCTGCACCCCAATCTCCAACCTCTACTCTCTGCAAAAGTCCTTCTGCACCCCAGTCTCCAACCTACTCTCTACAACAGTCCTTCTGAAGCCCAGTATCCAACATCAGATCTCTGCAACAGTCCTTCTCCACCCCAGTATCCAATCTCTGCTCTCTGTAACAGTTCCTCAGTACTGCAATTTCCAAACTCTTCTCTCTGTAACTTTCTTCTTAACCCCAGTCTCCAACAACTACTTTTTCTATCAGTCCTTCTGCATTCAAGTCTCCAACATCTGCTCTCTGTAACAGGCCATCTGCACCTCAGTCTCCAAATTCTGCTCTCTGCAAAGGTCCTTTGGCACCCCAATCCCAAACCTCTGCTAGCTGCAACAGTTCTTTTACACCGAAGTCTCAAACCTCTGCACTCCGCAACAGTCCTTCTGCACCTCAGTCTCCAACATCTGCTCTCTGCAGTGGTCTTTTTGCACCTCAGTATTCAACATCTATCTCTGTAGCAGTCCTTCTGCACCTCAGTCTCCATCCTCTGCTCTCTGTAACAGGCCTTCTGCACCCAAGTCTCTCAACTCTTCTCTCTTAACCAGTCCTTCTGCACCCCAATTTTTAACCTCTGCTTTCTGGAGCAGTCCTTCTGCACCTCAGTCTTCAAACTCTGCTCTCTGTAAGATCTTTCTGCACCCCAGTCTTCAAACTCTGCTCTCAGTATCAGTCCTGCACCTTAGTCTCCAAAGATGCTCTCTGTAACAGTTTTTCTGCACCTCAGTCTTCAACAACTGCTCTCTGAAACAGTCTTTCTGCACCCCAGTCTTCAACCTCTGCTTTCTAGAACAGTCTTTCTATACCACAGTCTCCATAATCTACTCTCTGCAATGATCCTTCTTCACCCCAGTCTCCAACGTCTGCTCTCTGCAACAATCCTTCTGCACCCCAGTCTCCAAATTTATCTCTCTGTAAGATCCTTGTGCACCTCAGTTTCAAACTCAACTCTCTGTAACATTCTTCTCGACCCCAGGCTCCAAAGTTTGCTATCTGCAATGGTCACTCTGCACCCCACTCTCCAACCTTGTTCTCTACAACAGTTCTTCTGTACCGCAGTCTTCAACCTCTGTTCGCTGTAAGGGTCCTTCTGCACCCCAGTCTCCAACCTCTGTTTTCTGTATCAGTCCTTCTGCACCACAGTCTCCAAACTCTGCTCTCTGTAAAAGTGTTTCTGCACCTCACTCTGCAACATCTGCTCTCTGCAACAGTCCTTCTGCACCCCAGTCTCTAATGTCTGTTCTCTGCAACAGTCTTTCTGACTCCAGTCTGCACCCTCTGCTCTTTTTAAGATCCTTCTGCACCCCAGTTTTTAAACTCTGCTCTCTGTGACATTCATTCTGCACCTCAGTCTCCAACATCTGCTCTCTGAAACGGTCCTTTTGCACCCCTTCTCCAACGTCTGCTTTCTGTATCAGTTATTCTGCACCCCAGTCTCCAAACTCTGCTCTCTGTAAAAGTTCTTCACACTTCAGTCTCCAACTTCTGCTCTGTGCAATGGTCCTTCTTCACCCCAGTTTCCAACTTCTGCTCTCTGAAACATTTCTTTTGCACCCCAGTCTCCATCTGTGCTCTCTGTAACTGTCCTTCAGCACCCCAGTCTCCTAACTCTTTTTTCTGCATTACTTCTTCTGCACCCCAGTCTCTAAACTCAGCTCTCTCTAACAGTCCTTGTGTACCACAGTCTCCAAACTCTGCTTTGTGTAACAGTCCTTCTGCACCCCAGTCTCCACACTCTGCTTTCTGTATTAGTTCTTCTGCACCCCAGTCTCCAACCTCTGCTCTCTGTAACAGTCCTTCTGCACCTCAGTTACCAACCTCTGCTCTCTGCAAAAGTCCTCTGCACCCCAGTCTCAAACCTCTGCTCCCTTCAAAAGTCCTTCTACACCCCAGTCTCAAACCTCTACTAACTGCAACGACCTTTCTGCACCCAAGTCTCCAACGTCTGCTCTATGCAACAGTTATTCTGCACCCCAGTCTTCATTCTCTGCTCCCTGTAAGAATCTTTCTGCACCCCTGTCTCCAACCTCTCCTCTCTGTAAAAGTCCTTCTGTACTGCAGTCTTTAAAATCTGCTCTCAGCAACAATCCTTCTACACCCCAGTCTCCAAACTCTGCTCTCTGCAACACTTTTTCTTAACCCCAGTCTCCAATATGTGCTCTCTGTAACTGTTCTTCTGCACCCCAGTCTTCAACCTCTGCTCTCTGTAGCGATCCTTCTGCACCTCAGTCTCCAACCTCGGCTCTCTGCAACAATCCTTCGTCACCTCAGTCTCAAACCTCTGTTCTCTGCAATGATCCTTCTACACACCAGTCTCCAAGCTCTGCTCTCTGTAACAGTCCTTCTGAACATCAGTGTCCAAACTCTGCTCTCTGTAATAATCCTTCTGCATCTCAGTCTCCAACCTCTGCTCTCTAACAGTTCTTCTGGACACCAATCTACAAACTCTGCTCTCTGTAACACTCCTTCTGTACACCCGTCTCCATCCTCTTCTCTCTGTAACACTCTCTCTGCACCCCAGTCTCCATCCTCTCCTCTCTGTAAGAATCCTTCGGAACCCCAGTCTCCAACCGCTCCTCTCAGTAACAGTCCTTCTGCACCTCACTCTCCAATATCTGCTCTCTGAAATGATCCTTCAGCACCTCAGTCTCCAACCGCTGCTCTCTGAAACAGGCCTTCTGAAACCCATTCTCCAACATATGCTCTCTGGATCAGTCCTATTGCACACCACTATCCTAACTCTGCTCTCTCTAACAATTCTTCTGCACCTGAGTCTCCAACCTCTGCTCTCTGAAACGGTTTGTCTGCACCTCAGTCTCCAATCTCCGCTATCCGTATAAATCCTTCTGCACACCAGTCTTCAACCTCTTCTCTCTGCAATGATTTTTCTCCACCCCAGTCTCTAACATCTCCTCTCTGCAACAGTATTTTTGCACCCCAGTCTCCAAACTCTGCTCTGTGTAAGATCCATCTGAAACCCAGTCTTCAATCTCTGCTCTTTATAACAGTCCTTCTGCACGCCAGTCTCCAAACTCTGATCTCTGTAACAGTCTTTCTGCACCTCAGTCTCCAGCCTCTGCTCTATGTAATAGTCCTTCTGCACAACAGCCTCTAAAATCTGCTCTCTGCAACAGTCCTTCTGCACCCCAGTCTCCAACATCTGCTCTATGCAGCAGTCTTTCTGAACCCCAGTCTCCAAACTCTGCTCTTTGCAACGATTTTTCTAAACCCATGTCTCCAACGTCTTCTCTCTGCAACAGTCCTTCTGTACCACAGTCTCCAACCTCTGCTTTCTTTAAGATCCTTCTGCACTCCAGTTTCCAAACTCTGCTCTCTGTAAGATCCATCTGAACCCCAGTCTTCAACCACTGCTCTCTGTAACAGTCCTTCTGCACCCCGGTCTTTAAACTTTTCACTCTGTAACAGTCGTTCTGCAAAACAGTCTTTAAACTCTGCTCTCTGAAACAGGACTTCTGCAGTACAGTCTCCAACCTCTTCTCTCTGCAACGATTCTTCTCCACCCCACTCTCCAATATCTGCTCTCTGAAAAAGTCCTTTTCACCCTAGTCTCTAAACTCTGCTCTCTGTAACATCCATATGAACCCTAGTCTTCAAACTCTGCTCTCTGTAACAGTCCTTCTGCACCCCAGTCTTTAAACTTTGCACTCCTTAACAGTCGTTCTGCACAACAGTCTTTAAACTCTGCTCTCTGTAACAGGACTTCTGCACTCCAGTCTCCAATTTCTTCTCTCTGCAATGATTCTTCTCCACCCCAGTCTTCAACATCTGCTCTCTGCAACAGTCCTTCTGCACCACAGTCTCCAACCTCTGCTCTCTGTAATATCCTTCTGCACTCCAGTTTCTAGACTCTGCTCTTTGTAACATTATTTTTCCACCCCAGTCTCTAACCTCTGTCCTCTAAAACAGTACTTCTGCTCCCCAGACTCCAAGATCTGCTCTCTGTAACAGTCCTTCTGTACCGCAGTCTCCAATCTGTGCTCTTTGTAAGGATCCTTCTACACCCCAGTCTCCAAACTCTGATTTCTGTATCAGTCTATCTGAACCCCAGTCTCTAACCTCTGTACTCTGTATCTAACCGTGTGCACCTCAGTCTCCAACCTGTGATGTATGTAAGAATCCTTCTGCACCCCAGTCTCCAACCTCTGCTCTCGGTAACAGTCCTATACCGCAGTCTCCAAACTCTGCTCTCTGTAACAGTCCTTCTGCACCCCAATTTCCAAACTCTGCATTCTGTAACAGTCCTTCTGCACCTGAGTCTCCAAACTCTCCTATGTGTAACAGTCCTTCTACACCTCAGTTTCCAACGTCTGCTCTTTGTAACCGTCCTTCTTGACCTCAGTCTGAAACCACTGCTGTCTGCATGATCCTTCTCCACCCCAGACTCAAACCACTGCTCTCTGTAACAGTCTACCTGCAACTTAGTCTCCAACCTCTGCTCACTTTAAGATCCTTCAGCAACCCAGTCTCCAAACTCTGCTCTCTATAACAGTCCTTATGCACCCCAGTCTCCAAACTCTCCTCTCTGCAACAGTCCTTCTGCATCCCAGTCTCAAACATCTGCTCTCTGCAACAGTCCTTCTGAACCTCAGTCTGAAAACTCTGCTCCCTTAAACCACCCTTCAGCACGCCAGTCTCCTAATTCTGCTCTCTGTAACAGTCCTTCTGCACCTCATTCTTCCAACTCTGCTCTCTGTAAGATCCTTCTACAACCCAGTATTTAAACTCTGCATTCTGTAACACTCCTTCTGCACAACAGTCTCCAAATTCTTCTCTCTGTAACAGGCGTTCTGAACCCCATTCTCCAATCTCTGCTCTCTGAAACAGGCCTTCTGCACCACAGTCTCCAAACTCTTCTCTCTGTAACGATCATTCTTCAACTCAGTCTCCAACATCTGCTCTCTGCAACAGTCCTTTTGCAGCCCAGTCTCCAAAATCTACTTTTCTGTATCAGTTATTCTGCACGCCAGTCTAAAACCTCTGCTTTCTGTAACAGTCCTTCTAAAACTCAGTCTCCAACCTCTGCTCTCTGCAACAGTCCACCTGAACCCCAGTCTCCAACCTCTGTTCTCTGCAAACGTCGTACTATACCCGAGTATCCAACATCTGCTCTCTGCAACGATCTTTCTGCATCCCAGTCTCCAACGTCTGTTCTCTGCAACAGTCCTTCTACACCCCAGTCTCCAACCTCTGCTCACTGCTACAATCCTTCTGCACCTGAGTCTCCAACCTCTGCTCTCTGCAACATTTCTTCTGCATCCCAGTCTCCAAACTGTGCTCTTTGAAAATATTCTACTGCACCCCGGTCTCCAAACTCTGCTCTCTGTAGCGATGCTTCTGCACCTGAGTCTCCAACCTCTGCTCTCTGCAACGATCCTGCTGCATCCCATTCTCCCAGATCTGCTCTCTGCAATGGTCCTTCTGCACCCCAGTCTCCAAATTCTGCTCTCTGTAACAGTCCTTCTGTATGGCAGTCTCCAACCTCTTCTCTCTATAATGGTCCTTCTGCACCCCAATTTCCAAACTCTGCTCTGTGTAACAGTCCTTCTAAGCCTCAGTCTGAAACTTCTGCTCTCTGCAACAATCCTTCTTAACCCCAGTCTCCAAACTCTGCTATCTGTAACAAT
Organism: Ictidomys tridecemlineatus; assembly: GCF_052094955.1. Lineage (NCBI taxonomy): Eukaryota > Metazoa > Chordata > Mammalia > Rodentia > Sciuridae > Ictidomys > Ictidomys tridecemlineatus. The sequence goes on from NW_027520976.1 coordinate 27,385, forward strand.
CATTCTTCACCTCAGTCTCCAACCTCAGCTCTCTGCAACAGTCCTTGTGCACCCAGGTCTCCAACCTCTGCTCTCTGTAACAGTCCTTCTGCACCTCAGTCTCTAAACTCTGCTCTCTACAACGGTCTTCTGCACCCTACTCTCCACAGTCTGTTCTCTGCAACAGTCCTTCTACACTGCAGTCTCTAAACTCTGCTCTCTTCTACAGTACTTCTGCAACCCAGTCTCCAACATCTGCTCTCTGTATCAGTCTTTTTGCACCTCAGTCTCCAACCTCTGCTCTCTGTAACAATTCTTCTGAACCCGAGTCCCCAAACTCTTCTTTCTGCAGCGATTTTTCTACACCTCAATCTCCAACCTCTGCTCTCTGTAAAAGTCCTTCTGCACCTCAGTGTTTATCTTTTCCTCACTCTAATTGTCCTTCTGCACCCCAGTCTCCAAACTCTGCTCTCTGTAACAATCCTTCTGCACCTCTGTCTCCAACGTCCACTCTCGGTAACAGTCCTAATGCACCCCAGTCTCCAACATCTGCTCTCTGCAATGGTCCTTCTGCACCCCAGTCTCCAACCACTTCTTTCTATAACGCTCCTTCTGCACCCCAAATTCCAAACTCTGCTCTCTGTAACAGTCCTTCTAAGCCTCAGTCTGAAACTTCTGCTCTCTGCAACAATCCTTCTAAACAACAGTCTCCAAACTGTGTTATCTGTAACAATCCTTCTTCACCCCAGTCTCAAACATCTGCTCTCTGTAACAGGTTTCTGCAACCCTGGCTCCAAACTCTACTTTCCGTATCAGTTATTCTGCACCCCAGTCTAAAACCTCTGCTCTCTGCAACAGTCCATCTGCATCCCAGTCTCCAACCTCTGCTCTCTGCAAACGTCTTATTATACCCCAGTATCCAACATCTGCTCTCAGCAACGATCTTTCTGCCTCCCAGTCTCCAACGTCTGCTCTCTGCAACAGTCCTTCTACATCCCAGTCTCTAACCTCTGCTCTCTGCTACAGTCATTCTGCACCCCAGTCTCCAAACTCTGCTCGCTGCAACATTTCTTCTGCACCCCAGTCTCCAACATGTTCTCTCTAAAACTATCCTACTTAACCCCGGTCTCCAAAATCTGCTCTCTGTAGCGATCATTCTGCACCTGAGTCTCCAACCTCCGCTCTCTGCTACAGTTCTTCTGCACCCCAGTCTCCAACAACTGCTCTCTTCAACATTTCTTCTGCACCCCAGTCTTCAACCTGTGCTCTCTGAAACTATCCTACTTCACCCCGGTCTCCAAAATCTGCTCTGTGTAAAGATCCTTCTGCACTTCAGTCTCCAACCTCTGCTCTCTGCAACAGTCCTTCTGCACCCCAGTCTCCATGCTCTGCTCTCTGTAACAGTCCTTCTGAATATCAGTGTCCAACCTCTGCTCTCTGTAACGATCCTTCTGCACCTCATGTTCAAACTCTGCTCTCTGTAACACGCCATCTGCACCACAGTCTCCAACCTCTGCTTTCTGTAACAGTTCTTCTGAACCCCAATCTCCAAACTCTGCTCTCTGTAACACTCCTTCTGCACCCCAGTCTCCATCCTCTGCTCTCTGTAAGAATCCTTTGACACCCCTGTCTCCAACCTCTCTTCTCTGTAAAAGTCCTTCTGCACCTCAGTATCAAAACTCTGCAATCTGTAACGGTCCTACTGCACCGCAGTCTCCATTCTCTGCTCTCTGTATCAGTCCTTCTGCACACAAGTCTCCAAACTCTGCTCTCTGCAACATATTTTCTGCACCCCAGTCTCCAACCTGTGCTCTCTCTGACAGTCCTTCTGCACCCCAGTCTCCAACATCTGCTCTCTGTAACAATCCTATTGCACCTGTGTCTCCAATGTCTGCTCTTTGTAACTGTCATTTGCACCCCAGTCTCCAAATTCTGCTCACTGTAACAGTCCTTCTGTTCCGCAGTCTCCAACCTCTTCTCTCTATAAAGGTATTTCTTCACCCCAATTGCCAACCTCTGTTTTCTGAAACAGTCCTTCTGCACCTCAAACTCCAACCTCTGCTCTCTGTAACAGTCCTACTAAGCCACAGTCTGAAACCACTGCTCTCTGCAACAATCTTTCTAAACCCCAGTCTTCAAACTGTGCTATCTGTAACAATTTTTCTGCACCGCAGTCTCAAACATCTGCTCTCTGTAAGAGGTCTTCTGCAACTCAGTTTCCAAAGTCTGCTCTTGTCACGACCTCCTTGCCCGCAAGGAAGACGCCACTCAGGAATCTTCTTTCAGCAGTTTATTCAGGCCCTTGATATTTTTTTAATAATTCTTCTAATCCTCCTCGGATGTCCCTTCCAGACTTAATAAAGCACCGCGAACCCCAATGCGAAGGTGCCACGTGGACCCTTCTCACAGGGTGTTAGAAAACAACACGCCAACTCTCTCTGATAAGCAGTTGACAACACGCCAACTCTCTCTGATATGGAGTTGTCCTTCACAGACCACAGCGGAGCCAGCGCCATCATGTAATGGCGACCACAGTCCGCAGGAACGGCTCACCACAGCTCCCCCTTTTTGTTTCACTAAGACAATACAGGCGAGAGTAGAGGTCCTATCCCACTGTGCAGAAGTGGCTGCATAGTATGGTCTAGCCCTAGGGGGCGCCTTCCCCAGATATGACACCATATCAGCCGACGCCTTTTTTCGTAGGACGGGGCGGAGACATGTCAAACCCGCATGCAATAGGACATGCTCCCCTTGAGGTCCCTCTTCTCAATGGATAACTCAAGTGCAGTGCTTTACCTCGCATCCTGTATCGTGACGAAAGTGTGTAATAGGGAATAGCTGAGGTTGAACTGTGGCTGTCTAGAAGTACAACTACAAACAAGTTGGAAGCACCCTGAAAGAAAGGCACGGACTTTAAAGTGATAGATAAAGACCAGTGTGGAAACCCTTCTGCGTGCAATGGCAACAAGACCTGCAGAGTGCAAGGGCTTTCCAGCACTAAAAGAAAGACAAAAGAAGGACATGTCGAACCCAGTACAATGTTAGAATAACTTGGGGTGCAACGACTATGTCAAAGGCACTAGTGTAGAAACCCATTCGCGTGCAATGGTAGCAAGACCGGCAGAGTGGAAGGGCTTTCTGACACTAAGAGAATAACGAGGAAAGACATGTCAATCCCAGTGCAATGTTATAATAACTTGGGGTGCAATGACCATGTCAAAGATTTACTGTTTAAGTTTCGCAAGCCAGACTTGAGGTGAGTTGCCAGTTTCTAAAGCAGCAAGAGCTTGTATTATCATAGCCTTATCTTGAGCACTATGAGCTTTAAGGTGACAGAGAAACCACAAACAGAGGAACATACCAAAACAACACAGTGCACCAAAAATGCCTACTCCCACCCACTCCTTAAAAAAGGAAAAGGCAGAAGATATCCAATTGGTGAATTGACCCAGAGTCACGGTATTGACACGGGTACTATTCGAGACAGCTATCTGGGTTAGTTGAGGCTGGATCATGTCTTCCACTTCCATGGACCAATTCCCGGCCAGATATCCACCAATGTTGTGGGAAGCATTCCTGGAATCATTAAATCTGACAGAGGTTATACATAAATGTGCACGTTGGTCAATGCAGCCTAAAAGTATTAGGTCAGCCAATTCCTCTACCTGAGCTTGAAAAAAATCTATTCTTTGGTTCGCAGCTAAAATCCCTGACAAGATATGTTGATTAATCGCATTTTGCGATTCAAGTATAGTGGACGTTTGTTGAACAACTTGATTAATGGTGGCAGCAGTTTGTACTTGACTGGCCATGGCTACTCCGGCCGTAACTGCTGCAGCAGCAGATGCCGCCATGGCTGTCACTATAGCTGCTGTGATTCCAAAATCTCTACGGACTCTAAGTAGCTCTACAATAGGAAATTTATCTGGATCTGCAGTGACTGGGATTGGGACAAAAGTTGGAATTTTCATAATCACTGCTACAGTCCAAGAACCATTCCAACACTCAGATAAGAAACAGGTAATATTAGAACAATCCAGCATACCCGATGAGGTGGTATTAGCTAAAAGGAACAGGGACGGGGATTGAATACAGACCATTGCAGGAGACAATGTGGCACTATGTAACAGAGAGTTGAACGAAACAGATGTAAGCCTATTACATCGTTCACTCTCCTTAGTAGTGCCAGAAACATTAGCCAGCCAACTTTTGGCTCCTAGTAATTGAGCCAATGCAGAAATATCGGCTGAAGCCCCCTTCTCATTGGAAATGAGCCATTGAAACCAGGACCAACCGTTCCTGTAGAGGAGTTGGCATTGTTGTTAAAGTTATAAACATATCTCTTAAGAGGGGGGGGAAAGGAGAAACCTTTAGCAACTTGATGTTTCTTCCAAGAATGATCCTGACAAGGTGTAAATGTTGGGGGAAAGCCAAAATTAGGGGTACAGTAAGGAGAGGCCTTGAAATGAGTGGCATTGCAAGTACTATTAGAAGAAGGAGGCATTGGGATTAGTACCTCGGAGATAATAGCTAAAGTAGTTATGTTTAAAACAGAGCTAGTTGTGGGGGTCCCTGAGCCTGATTGCTTCCCTGAAACTACTTGGCTCAATACAGCACTGAGAATGCTCCCTGAGACTCGACTGGACCGCAATGGGTCCTCCCAGTTAGTCAAATTTTTGGTCTTAAGGCTAATACAATTAGTGTTCCCAAGGCTGAAACAAAAAACTCCTGTGAGATTAACTTGAGACTGATTAAAAATATTTTCCATGTCCCCTCTAGGAGAGGTACAAGGAGCAGACATCTCACATGAGGTAGAAAAAAGAGTGGGGAGGACACTAGAATTACTATGAACTGGCATTGGCATTGGCCATGCCCGTGCCACTGCCCACCACTGCATTGGTGCCATCTTTACCATTGGTACCAGCATAAGAGCCAGAGCACTCATCAGAATGAAGCTTCTCATCATGGGACTGTTGTGGCACCTCCTGCTGCTGATTAGTAGATCTCGAGACTCTTCTTGTCAGGCGTTCAGGGATCCACAGCGGCTCCATGCGATCCTGGGGAAAAACACATACAGATCCTCATGCCCATGTCAGCACGGGGTCAGGGCCGTTCCATTGGCTTGTAAGAACATCCTTCCACTTAACATAGCCAGTCACAGAGGGCTGAGGGGACACATGTCCATTGGCCACAGAGCGGCCATGAATATTCAAAGTCAAAAAATTAATGGTAAAAAGAGCTAAGGACAGGCGTTCTTTAGGAGTGTGGTCAACTCCTATTCCCCCTTTTTGTTTTTCTAAGGTTTCTTTTAAGGTGTGGTGGGCACGTTCAACAACGTGCTCATGGGTTGCCCTTGATGATTGTAAGGCAACCCATGAGCAAGTTGTACTCCCATAGTAGAACAAAAAGATGTAAACTGTCTGCCAGTATAAGCATGTCCATTATCAGTCTAAAGGGATGCAGGTGCACCCCATGCTGCCCATGCCTCTAAGCAATGAGAAATGACATTACGTGCCTTTTCTCCCGATAAAGCAGAAGCATGAATAATTCCAGAGTATGTGTCAATAGAAACATGTACATATTTGAGGTTACCAAAGTCAGGCACGTGAGTTACGTCCATTTGCCAGACAACCAATGGCTTCAATCCTCGTGGGTTTACACCATAAGTAGGAGGATGAAGAAATGTGACACAATGGGGACATTGTAATACTATCTGACGAGCATCTGCTCTTGAGATGGAAAAACATCTGCGCAGCGTCATAGAATTGACATGAAAGTTGTGATGAAACAATTTAGCTTCTTCTAAGGAGGAGGCCAAGCATACCAACTGGCTTCTAGTTGCTGATCAGCACAGACATTACCCTGTGATAACGGGCCAGGAAGAGAGGTGTGAGCCCGAATGTGCATTGGATAGAAAGGGGCAGTACTGCTACGAATAAGCTACTGAAGCTGAGTAAAGTAAGCAGATACATTATGGGTGTCACTAATAGCTCCTACAGCCTCCAGAATTTTGAGTGCCTGCACCACATAGATGGAGTCCGAAATGAGATTGAAAGAAAAAGAACACTGTTTAAAAACTTCAATGACAATTTGTAGTTCCACCCATTGTGGATTTCCAGGAGCAAATTGATGCTGGACAGGGGAAGAGTCATTAATCACATAAGCTCCCATTTCAGACTTAGAGCCATCAGTAAAAATGTTAACAGCCCCCAGAATTGGAGTGGGTGAAGTTACTCTAGAGAAAATGATAGGATGCTCTTTAACAAACTGGAGTAATGGATGAGAAGGGTAATGATTATCAATATCCCCTTGAAACGAGCAACATAGAATGGCCCAGGTGTCTAGAGTAGCACACAAAACATTAATTTAAACTTTAGAATAGGGTATGATAAGAGAAGAAGGTGCTTGTCTGAAAAATTGAATGCTCTGTTGAATCCCTCTAAGTGCTAATGCTGCAACAGCATCAGGATAGTATTCTAAAGATTTTCCTTGGGATACATGTGGGTGGATCCATAGTAAAGGCCCATCTTGCCACAGTAGTCCAGTAGGCTGCCGCATAGTGGCAAGCACACATAACTGGAAAGGTTTATCACTCTGGAGCCTGCATAGAGATGCATGTTGTATAGCTTCTTCTACTTTTATAAGGGCCGCTCTGGCCTCTTTAGTGAGGGTGCAAGGGGAAGTAAGATCTGGATCACCCTTAAGAATAGCATACAAAGGCTGGAGCACAATATTAGGAATATGTAAATAACCCCTTATCCAATTAATATCTCCCAACAGTTTTTGAAAATCATTTAGAGTTTGGAGATCTTGAGTTCTTATAGTAACTTTTTGTGGTTTTAACATGTCATATCCAATCGTCGCTCCCAAATACTGAATAGAATCCCCTGTTTGAACCTTTTCAGGTGCAATATGTAACCCATATTGAGCTAACAACTTCACGAGGTCTTTATAGGCCTCATTAACTGACTGTTGTAATTTGGCTGCCAATTATACATCATCCATATAATGAATAATCTTGATGGAAGGATATTTTTGTCTGAGAGGTGCGAATGACTTCCCTACATACATCTGACAAATCATAGGGCTGTTAGACATTCCCTGTGGTAAAACAACCCACTCAAACCTTTGATCTGGTTCCTCTTGATTACACGAGGGAAGGGTGAAGGCAAAACGCTGTGAGTCTTTAGGATGCAAAGGAATAGAAAAGAAACAGTCTTTAATGTCAATAGCAATGATATGCCAGCCCTGAGGAACAGAGGAAAGCAGCGGCAGCCTGAAACACCCCCGCCATACGGAGGCAGATCGGGAGGCTGTCCGTTCTTGAGCCCTTGCTTACCTCTGTTCCCTGTACCTAAACTCCCTAGCTGCCGAGACAGCGTCTCCAGCTCCTCCTCTTCATTATCTTCTACCTCTGACCCACTTTCGCATGGGGGCGTGCGCAGCACACTGAGATCTGGATACAGTCGTCTCCTCCCGTTCTCCACGCCCCACACACTCCCCTCCTCCTGAGACACTTCGCACTTTGTTGTTTCTGACTTTTCCTCATGCAATTGTTCTAAAACTTCCTGTACTTTAGCAAGCGCTTCTTGGCATCTGCCATCTGTAAGGCAACTATGGACCATCTTCCAGAGGGGTATCACCCCACCCTTTAACATGCCCTGCTCACGAGCAAAATCAAGGTCTTTGCCTAATTTATCCCAGCTGGGTGTAGTGAGGCTGCCCGAAAATGCAAACCATGGTGCAGCAGTATCTACCCTATGTAAAAATTTCTCTAAGGTACTGCGTTTCACCTCCAGTCCCTTGGAACGTAAAAGGCCATCTAGGGCCAGAAGAAGTGGACTTGAAGTCACGGCACCCATGACGCAACACAAGAAAACACAGGAAACGAAAGTGAAAATACACAAAAACAAAACGAAAATAGACAGAAAACAAAAACGGAAATACAGAGTGCAATTGCTATGAGATGTAACGCCCTCACTTTACTTACAGAGGAGAAGTTACCTTTTAACGCTCCCTCTTTATTTATAGACGAGCCTCCGCTTTTTAACAGCGGGTCCCACCTTACCTGGGACTTACCTGCGCGCCTCCCTGGCTACTGAAATTTCTGGTTCCTGGTGTTTTCTGCCGGGTTTCGGCACCACTTGTCTCGACCCCCTTGCCCGCAAGGAAGACGCGACTCAGGAATCTTCTTTCAGCAGTTTTTTCAGGCCCTTGATATTTTTCTAATAATCCTTCTAATCCTCCTCGGATGTCCCTCCCAGCCTTAATAAAGCACCGCAAACCCCAATGCAAAGCTGCCACATGGACCCTTCTCACAGGGTGTTAGAAAACAACACGCCAACTCTCTCTGATAAGGAGTTGACAACACGCCAACTCTCTCTGATATGGAGTTGTCCTTCACAGACCACAGCGGAGCCAGCGCCATCATGTAATGGCGACCACAGTCCGCAGGAACGGCTCACCACATGCTCTCTGTAACAGGCATTGTGCACCACAGTCTCCAACCTCTTCTCTCTGCCACGATTCTTCTGCAACTCAGTCTCCAACCTCTGCTCTCTGCAACAGTCCTTCTGCACCCCAGTCTCAAACCTCTGCTCTCTGTAAGATTCTTCTGCACCCCGGTCTCCAACCTCTGCTCTCTGCAACAGTCCTTCTGCACCCCAGTCTCCAACCTCTGTTCTCTGTGAGATCCTTCTCCACCCCGTTCTCCAAACTTTTCTCTCTGTAACAGTATTCTGCACCTCAGTCTCCAACCTCATCTCTCTGCAACAGCCCTCCTCCACCCCAGTATCCAACCTCTGTTCTCTACAGCAGTCTTTCTGATGCCCAGGCTACAAACTCTGCTCTCTGTAACAATCTTTCTGCACCCCAGTTTCCAAACTCTACTTTCTGTATCAGTTATTCTGCACCCCAGTCTGAAACCTTTGCCCTCTGTATCAGTCCTTCTGCACCTCAGTCTCAAAACTCTGCTCTCCGCAACAGTCCTTCTGCACCCCAGTCTCAAACATCTGCTCTGTGCAAAAGTCCTTCTACACACCAGTCTCCAACATCTACTCTCTGCAACGATCCTTCTGCATCCCAATCTCAAATGTGTGCTCTCTGCAACAGTCCTTCTACAGCCCACTCTCCAACATCTGCTCTGTGCTACAGTCCTTCTGCACCCCAGTCTCAAAACTCTGCTCTCTTCATCATTTCTTCTGCACCCCAGTCTCCAACCTGTGCTCTCTCTAACTATTCTACTGCACCCCGGTCTGCAAACTCTGCTCTTGGTAGCGATCCTTCTGCACCTCAGTTTCCAACCTCTGCTCTCTGCAATGATCCTTCTGAACCCCAGTCTCCAACGTCTGTTCTCTGCAACCATCTTTCTGACCAAAATCTCCAGCCTCTGCTCTCTGTAACATTCTTCTTTACCCCAGTTTCCAAACTCTGCTCTAGGTAACATTCCTTCTGCACCCCAGTTTCCACCCTCTGCTCTTTGTAACAGTACTTCTGTACCTCAGTCTCCAATCTCTGCTCACTGCAACATTTCTTCGGCACCCTAGTCTCCAAACTGTGCTCTCTGTAACTGTCTTTCAGACCCCAGTCTCCAACCTCTGCTCTATGTAATGATCCTTCTGCACCTCAGTTCCCAAACTCTGCTTTCTGCATCGACCCTTCTGAACCACAGTTTCCAAACTCTGCACTCTGTAACAGTCCTTCTACACCTATTCTCCCACCTCTTCTCTCTGTACAAATCCTTCTGCAACACAGTCTCCAAATTCTGCTCTCTGTAAAAGTCCTTCTGCACCACAGTCTCCAAACTCTGCTCTCTGTAACAGGTTTACTGTACCCCAGTCTCCAACCTCTGCTCTCTGTAACAGTTTTTCTGCACCCCAATCTCGAAACAATGCACTCTATAACAGTCTTCTAAACCGCAGTCTCCAAACTCTTTTCTCTGCAACGATCCTTCTTAAGCTCAGTCTCCAACCTCTGCTCTATAAAACAGTCCTTCTGCACCCCAGTCTCCAGACTCTTCTCTCTGTAAGATCCTTTTGCTTCACTTTCTCCAAACTCTTTTCTCTGTAACAGTCCTTCTGCACCCCAGTATTCAAACTCTGCTCTCTGTAAAAGTCCTTCTGCACCTCAGTCTCCAAACTTTGCTCTCTATAATGGTCCTTCCATACCGCAGTCTCCAAACTCTGCTCTTTGTATCAATCCTTCTTCACCTCAGTCTCAAGTGTATGCTCTCTATAACAGTGCTTCTGCACACTAGTCTCCAACATCTGCTCTCTACAACGGTCCTTCTGCACCAAAGTCTCCAAACTCTGCTCTCTCTAACAGTCCTACTGTACTGCAGTCTCCAAACTTTTCTCTCTATAACTGTCCTGCTGCAACCCATTGCCAAACTCTGGTTTCTGTAACAGTTTTTCTGCACCTAAGATTCCAAACTCTTCTCTCTGTATGAGTACTTCTAAGCCTCAGTCTGAAACCTCTGCTGTCTTCAACAATCCTTCTGCACCCCAGTCTCCAAACTCTGCTCTCTGTAACAGGTCTTCTTCACCCCAGTCTACAAACTCTTCTCTCTGTAACAGGCCTTCTGCACCCTAGTCTCCAACCACTTCTCTCTGCAACGATTCTTCTGCACCTCAGTCTCCAACATCTGCTCTCTGCAACAGTTCTTCTAAACCGCAGTCTCCAACATCTGCTCTCTGCAATGATCCTTCTGCATCCCAGTCTCCAACAACTGCTCTCTGCAACAGTCCTTCTGCACCCAAGTCTACAACCTCTGCTCTCTGCTTCAGTATTTCTGTACCCCAGTCTCCAACCTCTGATCTCTGCAGCATTGCTTGCACCGAAGTCTCCAACCTGTGCTCTCTGTAACTGTCCTGCTGCACCCCATTCTCCAAACTCTGCTCTCTGTAGCGATTCTTCTGCACTTCATTTTCTAACCTCTGCTCTCTGCAAAGATCCTTCTGCACCCCAGTCACCATCCTCTGCTCTCTGTAAGAATCCTTTTGCACCCCAGTCTCCAACTTTTCCTCATTGTAAAAGTCCTTCTGCACCTCAGTCTTTAAGTTCTGCAATCTGTAACAGTCCTTCTGAACGCCAGTCTCAAACCTCTGCACTCAGAAATGATCTTTCTGAACCTCAGTCTCCAAAATCTGCTCTCTTTAATAGTCCTTATGCACCCCAGTCTCCAACATCTGCTCTCTGCAACGATCCTTCTTCTCCCCAGGCTCCACCTCTGCTCTCTGCAACGGTCCTTCTACATCCCAGTTTCCAAAATCTTCTTTCTGTAGGAGTGTTTCTGCACCTCAGTCTGGAAACTCTGCTCTCTGAAACACTCCTCCTGCACCCCTGTCTCCAACCTCGTTTCTCAGTAACAGTTCTTGTGCACCCCAATCTCCAAACTCTGTTCTCTGTAACACTTCTTCTGCACTCCAGTCTCCACCCTCTACTCTCTGTAAAAGTCCTTCTGCACCTCAGTCTCTAACCTCTTCTCTCTGTAAGATCCTTCTGCAACCCATTCTCCAAACGCTGTTCTCTGTAAGAGTCTTCTGCACCCCAGTCTCCAAACTCAGCTCTCTGTAACAGGCTTTCTGCACCCCAGTCTTCAAAATCTGCTCTCTGTAACAGGCTTTCTGCACCCCAGTCTCCAACATCTGCTCTCTGCAATGATCCTTCTTCTACCCAGTCTCCAAACTCTGCTCTTTGTAAAAGTCCTTTTGTATCACAGTGTCCAACCTCTTCTCTTTGTAAGGGTCCATTAGCTTCCCAATTGCCAACCTCTGCTTTCTGTAGCAGTCCTTATGCACCTCAGTCTCCAAATTCTTCTCTCTGCAATGATCTTTCTACACCTCAGTCTCCAATCTCTACTATCTGTAAAAAGTCCTTCTGCACCTCAGTCTCTGTCCTTTGCTCTCTGTAATTGTCTTTCTGCACCCCAGTCTCCAATCTCTGCTCTCTGTAACAATTCTTCTGCACCTCTGTCTCCAACGTCTGCTCTCTGTAATAGTCCTTCTGCACCCCAGTCTCCCACATCTGCTCTCTGCAACAGTCCTTATGCACCCCAGTCTCCAAACTCTGCTCTCTGTAACAGTCCTTCAGTACGGCAGTCTCAAAACTCTTCTCTCTATAACGGTCCTTCTGCACCCCAATTTCCAACCTCTGCTCTCTGTAACAGTCCTTCTATGCCTCAGTCTGAAACTTCTTCTCTCTGCAACAATCTTTCTAAACAACAGTCTCCAAACTGTGCTATCAGTATCAATCCTTCTGCACCACAGTCTCCAACATCTGCTCTCTGTAACAGTTTTTCTGCAACCCAGTCTCTAAACTCTGCTCTGTGTAACAAGCCTTCTGCACCCCATCTCCAACCTGTTTTTTCTGCAAAAGTCCTTATACACCCCAGTCTCCAACCTCTGCTCTCTGCATTGATCCTTCTGCATCCCAGTCTCCAACGTCTCCTCTCTGTAAGATCATTCTGCACCCCGTTCTCCAAACTCTGCTCTCTGTAACACTTCTTCTGCACCCCAGTCTCCACCCTCTACTTTCTGTAAAAGTCCTTCTGAACTTCAGTCTTCAACCTCTGCTTTGTGTAAGATCCTTCTGCAACCCATTCTCCAAACGCTGCTCTCTGTAAGAGTCTTCTGCACCCCAGTCTCAAAACTCTGCTCTCTGTAACAGGCCTTCTGCACCCCAGTCTTAAAACTCTGCTCTCTGTAACAGGCCTTCTGCACCCCAGTCTCCAACATCTGCTCTCTGCAACGATCCTTCGTCTACCCAGTCTCCAACCTCTGCTCTCTGTAAACGTCTTATTATACACCAGTATCGAATATCTGCTCTCTGCAACCATCATTCTGCATCCAAGTCTCCAACGTCTGCTGTCTGTAAACGTCTTATTATACCCCAGTATCAAACATCTGCTCTCTGCAACGCTCCTTCTGCATTCCAGTCTCCAACGTCTGCTCTCTGCAACAGTCCTTTTACATCCCAGTCTCCAACCTCTGCTCTCTAATACAGTCCTTCTGCAACCCAGTCTCCAACCTCTAGTCTCTGCAACATTTCGTCAGCACCCCAGTCTCCAACCTGTACTCTCTGAAACTATCCTACTGAACCCCGCTCCTAAAACTCTGCTCTCTATAGCGATCCTTCTGCACCTCAGTCTCTAACCTCTGCTCTCTGCAAAGATCCTTCTGCATCCCAGTCTCCCACATCTGCTCTCTGCAACGGTCCTTCTGCACCCCAGTCTCCAAACTCTGCTCTCTGTAACAGTCTTTCTGTACGGCAATCTCAAAACTCTTCTCTCTATAACGGTCCTTCTGCACCCAATTTCCAACCTCTGCTCTCTGTAACAGTCCTTCTAAGCCTCAATCTAAAATTTCTGCTCTCTTTAACAATTCTTCTAAACCCCAGTTACCAAAGTGTGATATCTCTAACAATCCTTCTGCACCCCAGTGTCCAACATCTGCTTTCTGTAACAGGTTTTTTGCAACCCAGTCTCCAAACTCTGCTCTCTGTAACTTGCCTTCTGCACCCCAGTCTTCAAGCTCTTCTCTCTGCAACGATCCTTCTGCATCCCAGGCTCCAGAGTCTGGTCTCTATAAGATCTTTCTGCACCCTGTTCTCCAAGCTTTGCTCTCTGTAACAGTCATTGTGCACCTCAGTCTCCAACCTCATCTCTTCGCAACGGCCCTTGTGCACCCCAGTATCCAACTTCTGTTCTCTGCAGCTGTCCTTCTGCACCCCAGGCTACAAAATCTGCTCTCTGTAACAGTCCTTCTGCACCCCAGTCTCCAAACTCTACTTTCTGTATCAGTTATTCTGCACCCCTGTCTAAAACCTCTGCTCTCTGTAACAGTCATTCTGAACCTCAGTCTCCCACCTCTGCTCTCTGCAAACGTCTGATTATACCCCAGTATCCAACATCTGATCTCTGCAACGATTTTTCTGCATCCCAGTCTCCAACGTCTGCTCTCTGCAACAGTCCTTCTACACTCCAGACTCCAACCTCTGCTCTATGCTACAGTCCTTCTGCACCCCAGTCTCCAACCTTGGCTCTCTGCAACATTTATTCTACACCCCGGTCTCCAACCTGTGCTCTCTGAAACTATCCTAATGCACCCCGGTCTTCAACCTCTGCTGTCTGCAATGATCCTTCTGCATTCCAGTCTCCAACCTCTGCTCTCTGCAAAAGTACTTCTGCACCCCAGTCTCCAAGCTCTGCTCTCTATAACAGTCCTTTTGCACATTAGAGTCCAAACTCTGCTCTGTGTAATGATTTTACTGCACCTTATGTCCAAACTCTGCACTCTGTAACAGGCCTTCTGCACCACAGTCTCCAACCTCTGCTTTCTGTAACAGTTCTTCAGAACCGCAATCTCCAAACTCTGCTCTCCGAAACACACCTTCTGCACCCCAGTCTCCATTCTTTGCTCTCTATAAGAATCCTTTGACACCCCTGTCTTAAACCTCTTCTCTATGTAAAAGTCCTTCTACACCTAAGTATCCAACCTCTGCAATCTGTAACGGTCCTTCTGCACCCCAGTCTTCAAACTCTGCTCTCTTTATCAGTCTTTCTGCACCCAAGTTTCCAAACTCTGCACTCTGCAACATTTCTTCTGCACCCCAGTCTCCAACCTTTGCTCTCTGTAACCGTCCGTCTGCACCCCAGTCTCCAACATCTGCTCTCTGCAACGATCCTTCTTTTACCCAGTCTCCAAGCTCTGTTCTCTGTAAAAGTCTTTTTGTATCGCAATCTCCAACCTCTTCTATTTGTAACGGTCCATCTGCTCCCGAATTGCCAACCCCTGCTTTCTGTAACATTCCTTCTGCACCCCAGTCTTCAAACTCTTCTCTCTGCAACGATCCTTCTGCACCTCAGTCTCCAACCTCTGTTCTCTCTAAAAGTCCTTCTGCATCTCAGTCTCCATCCTTTGCTTTCTGTAATGGTTCTACTGCACCCCAGTCTTCAATCTCTGCTCTCTGTAACAATCCTTCTGCACCTCTGTCTCCAACGTGTGCTCTCTGTAACAGTCCTTCTGTACCCCAGTCTCCAAAATCTGCTCTCTGTAACAGTCCTTCTGTACCGCAGTCTCCAACCTCTTCTCTCTATAACGGTACTTCTGCACCCCAATTGCCAACCTCTGCTTTCTGAAACAGTCCTTCTGCACCTGAGACTCCAACCTCTAGTCTCTATAACAGTCCTAAGCCTCAGTCTGAAACCTCTGTTCTCTTCAACAATCCTTCTAAACCCCAGTTTCCAAACTGTGCTATCTGTAACAATCCTTCTGCACCCCAGTCTCAAACATCTACTCTCTGTAACAGGTCTTCTGCACCTCAGTCTCCAACTTCTGATCTCTGCAACAGTCCTTCTGCACCCCAGTCTCCAACCTCTGCTCTGTGTAAGATCTTTCTGCCTCCCGTTCTCCAAACTTTACTCTCTGTAATAGTCATCCTGCACCTCAGTCTCCAAACTCATCTCTCTGAAAGGGCCATCCTGCACCCCAGTATCCTAACTCTGTTCTCTGCAGCAGTCCTTCTGCACCCCAAACTACAAACTTTGCTCTCTGTAACAGTCATTTTGCACCCCAGTCTCCAAACTCTAGTTTCCTTGTCAGTAATTCTGCACCCCAGTCTAAAACCTCTGCTCTCTGAAACAGTCATTCTGCACCTCAGTCTCCAAACTCTGCTCTCTGCAACAGTACTTCTGCAACGCAGTCTCAAAACTCTGCTCTGTGCAAAAGTCCTTCTACACACCAGTCTACAACATCTGCTCTCTGCAACGATCCTTCTATATCCCAGTCCCCAACGTCTGCTCTCTGCAACAGTCCTTCTACACCCAAGTCTCCAACCTCTGCTCTCTGCTACAGTCCTTCTAAACCCCAGTCTCCAACCTGTGCTCTCTTCAACATTTTTTCTGCACCCCAGTCTCCAACCTGTACTCTGTAACTATCCTACTGCACCCCGGTCTCCAAACTCTTCTCTCTGTAGCGATCCTTCTGCACCTCAGTCTCCTACCTATTTTCTCTGCAACGATCCTTTTGCACCCCAGTCTCCAACGTCTGTTCTCTGCAACAGTCCTTCTGACCCGAGACTCCAGCCTCTGCTCTCTGTAACATCCTTCTGCACCCCAGTTTCCAAACTCTGCTCTATGTGACATTCCTTCTGCACCCCAGTCTTCATCCTCTGCTCTTTGTAACAGTACTTCTGCACCACAGTCTCCAATCTCTGCTCATTGCAACATTTCTTTTGCACCCCAGTCTCCAAACTGTGCTCTCTGTAACTGTCTTTCTGACCCCAGTCTCCAACCTCTGCTCTCTGTAATGATCCTTCTGCACCTCAGTCTGAAATCTCTGATCTCTGCAATGATACTTCTGCACCTCAGTTTTCAACCTCTGCTCTCTGAAACGATCCTTCTGCACTACAGTTGCCAACCTCTGCACTCTGTAACAGTTCTTTTACAACTAGAATCAAACCTCTTCTCTCTGTACCAATCCTTCTGCACCTCAGTCTCCCACCTCTTCTCTGTTTAATAGTCCTTCTACACCGCAATCTCGAATCTCTGCTCTCTGTAACAGTCTTTCTGCACCCCAGTCTCCAACATCTTTTCTCTGCAACGATACTTCTGAACCTCAGTCTCAAATCTCTGCTCTCTGCAACAGTCCTTCTTCACCCAAGTCTCCAGACTCTGCTCTATGTAAGATCCTTTTGCATCCCTTTCTCCAAACTCTGCTCTCTGTAAAAGCCCTTCTGCACCTCAGTCTCCAACCTTCGCTCTCTGTAATGGTCCTTCTGCACTCTCGCCTCCAAAATCTGCTCTCTACAACAATCCTTCTGCACCAAAGTCTCCAAACTCTGCTCTCTATAACAGTCCTTCTGCACCCCAATTGCCAACCTCTGCTTTCTGTAACAGTCCTTCTGCAACTCAGATTCCAGCCTCTGCTCTCTGTAACAGTCCATCTAAGCCTCAGTCTGAAAACTCTGCTATCTACAACAATCCTTCTGCACCCCAGTATCCAAAATGTGCTATCTGTAACAATCCTTCTACACCCCAGTCTCCAACCTCTGCTCTCTGTAACAGGACTTCTGCTCCCCAGTCTCCAACCTCTTCTCTCTGCAACGATTCTTCTGCACCTCAGTCTCCAAGCTCTGCTCTGTGCAACAGTTCTTCTAAACCGCAGTCTCCAACCTCTGCTCTCTGCAATGATCATTCTGCATCCCAGTCTCAAACAACTGCTATCTGCAACAGTCCTTCTGCACCCCAGTCAACAACCTCACCTCTCTGCTACAGTACTTCTGCACCCCAGTCTTCAACCTCTGCTCTCTGCAAAATTTATTCTGTACCCAAGTCTCAAACCTGTACTCTCTGTAACTGTCCTCCTGCAACCCAATCTCAAACCTCTGCTCTCTGTAGCGATCCTTCTGCACCTCATTCTCCAACCTCTGCTCTCTGCAACGATCCTTCTGCACCCCAGTCTCCATTCTCTGCTCTCTGTAAGAATCCTTTTGCACCCCAGTCTCCAACCTCTCCTCTCTGTAAAAGTCATTCTGCACCTCAGTCTCAAAGTTCTGCAATCTGTAACAGACCTTCTACACCCCAGTCTCAAACCTCTGCACTCAGAAATGATCTTTCTGCACCCCAATCTCCAACCTCTACTCTCTTTAATAGTCCTTCTGCACCCCAGTCTCTAACATCTGCTGTCTACAACGATCCTTCTTCTCCCCAGGCTCCAACCTCTGCTCTCTGCAACGGTCCTTCTACATCCCAGTTTCCAAAAACTGCTCTCTGTAACAGTCCTTCTGCACCTAAGTCTCCAAACTCTGCTCTCTGAAACAGTCCTTCTGAACCCCTGTCTCCAACCTCTGCGCTCAGTAACAGTTCTTCTGCATCTTAATCTCCAAACTCTGCTATCTGTAGCACTCTTTCTGCACCACAGTCTCCACCCTCTTCTCTCTTTAAAAGTCCTTCTGCACATCTGTCTCCAACCTCAGCTCTCTGTAAGATTCTTCTGCAACCCATTCTCCAAACGCTGCTCTCTGTAACAGTCTTCTGCACCCCAGTCTCCAAACACTGCTCTCTGTAACAAGCCTTCTGCACCCCAGTCTTCAACCTCTGCTCTCTGTAACAGGCCTTATGCACCCCAGTCTCCAACCTGTGCTCTCTGCAACGATCCTTCTGCATCCCAGTCTCCAAACTCTGCTCTCTGTAACAGTCCTTCTACACCCCATGATCCAACATCTGCTCTCTGAAACAGTCCTTTTGCACCTCAGTCTGAAAAATCGGCTCTCTGCAAAAATACATCTGCACCCGAGTTTCCAAACTTTGCTCTCCTTAACAGTCCTTCTGAACCTCAGTCTACAAAATTCTCTAGGTAGTATCCTTCTGCAACCCAGTCACGAAATTGTGCTATCATTAACAGTCCTTCTGCACCTCAGTCTACAAACTCTGCACTCTGTACCAGGCCTTCTGCACCCTAGTCTCCAATCTCTGCTCTCTTTAACAGGCCTTCTGCACCCCAGTCTCCAACCTCTTCTCTCTGCAAAGATCTCTCTTAACCTCAGTCTCCAACCTCTGCTCTGTGCAACAGTTCTTCTGCTTTCCAGTATCCAACTTCTGCTCTCTGTAACAATCCTTCTGCACCTTAGTCTCAAACCTCTGCTCTCTACAACAGTTTTTCTGCACCCCAGTCTCCACACTCTGTTTTCTGCAACCGTCCTTCTACACCGCAGTCTCCGAACTCTGCTCTCTGCAACAGTCCTTCTGAACCCCAGTCTTCAACCTCTGCTCTCTGCTACAGTACTTCTGCACCCCAGTCTTCAACATCTGCTCTCTGTATCAGTCCTTTTGCACCTCAGTCTCCAACCTCTGCTCTCTGCGGCAGTCCTTTTACTCCCCAGTAACCAAAATCTGCTCTGTGTAACCATCCTTCTGCACCTTAGTTTCCAACCCCTGCTCTCGGTAAAGATCCTCCTGCACCCCAGTCTCCAAACTCGATCTCTGTATCAGTCCTTCTGCAACACAGTCTCCAACATCTGCTCTCTGTAACGATCCTTCTGCACCTTATCTCCAAATTCTGCTCTCTGTAAAAGTCTTTCTGCACCTCAGTCTCCAACCTCTGCTCTCTATAACAGTCCTTCTGCACCCCACTCTCCAACATTTGCTCTCTGCAATGATCATTCTTCTCCCCAGGCTCCAATCTCTGCTCACAGCAATGGTCCTTATACACCCCAGTTTCCAAACTGTGCTCTCTGTAACACTCCCTCTGCACCCTAGTCTCCACACTCTACTCTGTGTAAAAGTCCTTCTGCACCTCCGTCACTAAACTCTGTTCTCTGTAAGATCCTTCTGCCACGCATTCTCCTAATGCTTCTCTCTGTAACAGTCCCTCTGCACCCCAGTCTCCAAACTCTGCTCTCTGTAACAGGCCTTCTGCACCCCGGTCTCAAAACTCTGCTCTCTGCAATAGTCCTTCTGCACCCGAGGATCCAACATCTGCTCTCTGAAACAGTCTTCTGCACCTAAGGCTGAAAACTCTGCTCTCTGCCACAATCCTTCTGCACCCCAGTTTCCAACCTTTGCTCTCTGTAATAGTCCTTCTGAACCTCAGTCTCCAAAATGCTCTCTGTAAGATCTTTGTGCAACCCAGTCTCGAAATTGTGCTATCTGTAACATTCCTTCTGCACCCCAGTCTCCAAACTCTGCTCTCTGTAACAGGCCTTCTGCACCCCAGTCTCCAATCTCTGCACTCTGTATCAGACCTTCTGCACCCCAGTCTTTAACCTCTTCTTTCTTCCACGATCCTTCTTCACCTAAGTCTCCAAACTCTGCTCTCTGCAACAGTCCTTCTGAACCCCAGTCTCCAACATCTGCTCTCTGTAACAATCCTTCTGCACCCCGGTCTCCAAACTTTTCTCTCTGTAAAAGTCCTTCTCTACTGCAGTCTCCAAACTCTTCTTTCTGTAGCGGTCCTTCTGAACCCCAGTCTCCAACCTCTGCTTTGTGTATCAGTTCTTCTGCACCCCAGTCTCCAACCTCTGCTCTCTGTATCAGTCCTTTTGCACCTCAGTCTCCAACCTCTGTTATCTGCAGCAGTCTTTTTACACCCCAGGAACCAAACTATGCTTAGTGTTACTATCCTTCTGCAGCATAGTTTCCAACCTCTGCTCTGTGCAACAATCCTTCTGCACTCCAGTATCCAAACTCTGTTCTCTGTATAAGTCCTTCTGCACCACAGTCTCCAAACTCTGCTCTCTGCATCAGTCCTTATGCACCCAAGTCTCGAAACTCTGCTATCTGTAACATTTCTTCTGCACCCCAGTCTCAAACCTGTACTCTCTGTAACTGTCCTTCTGCAACTCAGTCTCCAACCTCTGATCTCAGTAACAGGCCTTCTACATCCCAGTATCCAACATCTGCTCTCTGCAACGATCTTTCTTCTACCCAGTCTCCAAACTCTACTCTCTGTAAAAGTCCTTTTGTATCACAGTCTCCAAACTCTTCTCTTTGTAACGGTCCATCTGCACCCCAATTGCCAACCTCTGCTTTCTATTAAAGTCCTTTTGCACCTCAGACTCCAACCTCTCCTCTCTGTAACAGTCTTTCTAAGCCTCAATCTGAAACCTCTGCTCTCTACATAGATCCTTCTACACCCAAGTCTCCAAACTGTGCTATCTCTAACAATCCTTCTGCACTCAAGTCACCAACATCTGCTCTCTGTAACAGGTCTTCTGCAACCCAGTCTACAAACTCTGCACTCTGTAACAGTCCTTCTGCACCTCAGTCTCCAACCTCATTACTCTGCAACGGACCTTCTGCTCCCCAGTCTCCAACCTCTGCTCTCTGCAGAGATCATTCGGCATCCTAGTCTCCAAAGTCTGCTCTTTGCAACAGTCCTTCTGCACCTCATACTCCAAGATCTGCTCTCTGTAATATTCCTTCTGAATATCAGTGTCCAAAATCTGCTCTCTGTAACAATCCTTCTGCACCTCAGTCTCCAAGCTCTGCTCTCTGCAATGATCCTTCGGCACCATGGTTTCCAACGTCTGCTCTCGGTAACAGTTCTTCTGCACCCCAATCTCAAAATTCTACTCTCTGTAACACTAATTCTGCTCCCCAGTCTGCACACTCTGATCTCTGTTTCAATTTTTTTGGACCTCAGTCTCAAACCTCTGCTCTCTGTATCAGTTCTCCTGCACCTCCGTCTCCAAATTTGTTCTCTGCAATAGTCCTTCTGCACCCCAGTTCTAACCTCTGCTCTCTGCAACATTTCTTCTGCTCCCCAGTCTCCAAACTGTGCTTTCTGTAACATTGTTCCTGACCCCAGTCTCCAACCTCTGCTCTCTGCAACGATCCTTCTGCACCTCAGGTTCCAAGGTCTGCTCTCTGCAACAATCCTTCTGCACTCCAGGTCCCAAACTCTGCTCTCTGTAACAGTCCTTCTGCAAATCAGTCTCCAACCTCTGCTCTCTGTAACAGGCCTTCTAAGCCTCAATCTGAAACCTCTGCTCTCAATGTCAATCCTTCTACACCCCAGTCTCCAAACTCTGCCATCTCTAACAAGCCTTCTGAAATCAAGTCTCCAACATCTGCTCTCTGTAACAGGTCTTCTGCAACCCAGTCTCCAAACTCTGCACTCTGTAACAGTCCTTCTTCACCTCAGTCTCCAACCTCATCACTCTGCAACGAACCTTCTGCTCTCTAGTCTCCAACCTCTGCTCTCTGCAAGGATCATTCTGCATCCCAATCTCCAACGTCTGCTCTTTGCAACAGTCTTTCTGCACCCCATACTCCAAGCTCTGCTCTCTGTAACATTCCTTCTGCATATCAGTGTCCAAAATCTGCTCTCTGTAACAGTCCTTCTGCAACTCAATCTCCAAGCTCTGCTCTCTGCAATGATCCTTCGGCTCCACAGTTTCCAACCTCTGCTCTCGGTAACAGTTCTTCTGCACCCCAATCTCGAAATTCTACTCTCTGTAACACTCATTCTGCTCCACAGTCTCCACACTCTGATCTCTGTTACAATTTTTTTGGACCTCAGTCTCAAACCTCTGCTCTCTGTATCAGTTCTTCTGCACCTCCGTCTCCCAATTTGTTCTCTGCAATAGTCCTTCTGCACCCCAGTTCTAACCTCTGCTCTCTGCAACATTTCTTCTGTTCCCCAGTCTCCGAACTGTGCTTTCTGTAACATTGTTCCTGACCCCAGTCTCCAAACTCTGCTCTCTGCAATGATCCTTTTGCACCTCAGGTTCCAAAATCTGCTCTCTGCAACGATCCTTCTGCACCCCAGGTCCCAAACTCTGCTCTCTGTAACAGTCCTTCTGAACCTCAGTCTCCAACCTCTGCTCTCTGTAACAGGCCTTCTAAGCCTCAATCTAAAACCTCTGCTCTCTACATCGATCCTTCTACACCCCAGTCTCCAAACTCTGCTATCTATAACAATCTTTCTGCACTCAAGTCTCCAACATCTGCTCTCTGTATCAGGTCTTCTGCAACCCAGTCTCCAAACTCTGCACTCTGTAATAGTCCTTCTGCACCTCAGTCTCCAACCTCATCACTCTGCAAAGGACCTTCTGCTCCCCAGTCTCCAACCTCTGCTCTCTGCAAGGATCATTCTGAATCCCAGTATCCAACGTCTGCTCTTTGCAACAGTTCTTCTGCACCCCATACTCCAAGCTCTGCTCTCTGTAACATTCCTTCTGCATACCAGCGTCCAAAATCTGCTCTCTGTAACAATCCTTCTGCAACTCAGTATCCAAGATCTGCTCTCTGCAATGATCCTTCGGCACCACAGTTTCCAACGTCTGCTCTCGGTAACAGTTCTTCTTCACCCCAATCTTATAATTTTACTCTCTGTAACACTCATTCTGATCCCCAGTCTCCACACTCTGATCTCTGTTACAATCCTTATGGACCTCAGTCTCAAACCTCTGCTCTCTGTATCAGTTCTCCTGCACCTCTGTCTCCAAATTTGTTCTCTGTAATAGTCCTTCTGCACCGTAGTTCTAACCTCTGCTCTCTGCAACATTTCTTCTGCTCCCCAGTCTCCGAAATGTGCTTTCTGTAACATTGTTTCTGACCCCAGTCTCTAAACTCGGCTCTCTGTAAAAATTCTTCTTCACCTCAGTCTCCAAACTCTGTTCTCTGTAACAGGCCTTCTGCACCCCAGTCTTCAACCTCTTCTCTCTGTAACGATCTTTCTGCACCTCAGTCTCCAAACTCTGCTCTCTGTAACAGACTTTCTGCACCCCATTCTCCAACCTCTGCTCTCTGAAACAGTTCTTCGGATCACCAATCTACAAACTCTGCTTTCTGTAACGCTTTTTCTGCACCCCAATCTCCTCCTTTTCTCTCTGTAACACTCCTTCTGCACCCCAGTCTCCATCCTCTGCTCTCTGTAAGAATCCTTCTGCACCCCAGTCTCCAACCGCTTCTCTCTGTAACAGTCCTACTGCACCTCAGTTTTCAACCTCTGCTCTCTGTAATGAACCTTCAGCACCTCAGTCTCCAACCACTACCCTCTGTAACAGGCCTTCTGAACCCCATTCTCCAACCTATTCTTTCTGGATCAGTCATTTTGCAAACCAGTATCCTACCTCTGCTCTCTGCACCTGAGTCTCCAACCTCTGCTCTATAAAACGGTCCGTCTGCACCCCAGTCTCCAAAATCTGGTCTCTTCATTAGTCATTCTGCACCCCAGTATCCAACATCTGCTCTCTGTAACAGTCCTTCTGTACCAGAGTCTCAAAATTCTGCTCTCTGTAATGGTCCTTCTGCACCCCAGTCTCCAACCTCTGCTCTCTGCAACAGTCCTTCTGCACCCCAGTCTCCAACCTCTGCTTCCTGCAAAAGTTCTTCTACACTCCAGTCTCCAAACTCTGCTATCTGAAATAGTCCTTCTGCACCCCAGTCTCCAAACTATGCTTTCTGTAACAATCTTTCTGTACATCAGTCTCCAAACTTTACTCTCTGTAACAGTCCTTCTGCATCTCAGTCTCCAACCTCTGCTCTCTGCAACAGTCCTTAAGCACCCCTGTCTCAAATTCTGGTTCCTGCAACAGTCATTCTACACCATAGTCTCCAACCTCTGCTATCTGCAACAGTCCTTCTGCACCTTAGTCTCCAAACTCTGCTGTCTGCAACGAACCTTCTGCACCACAGTCTCCAACATCTGCTCTCTGCAACAGTCCTTCTGCACCTCAGTCTGAAAACTCTGCTCTCTGCAACAATCCTTCTTCACCTCAGTTCCCAAACTCTGATCTCTGCAATGGTCCTTCTGAACCCCATTGTTCAACATCTGCTCTCTGTAACAATCCTTCTGCACCTCAGTCTCCAACATCTGCTCTCTGAAAAAGTCTTTCTGCACCCCAGTCTCTAACATCATCTCTCTGCAACAGTCCTTCTGCACCTCAGTCTCTAACCTCTACTCTCTGTAAAAGTCCTTCTGTACCACAGTCTTCAACATTTACTCTTTGTAAGATTCTTCTGCAACCCAGTATCCAAACTTTGCCGTCTTTAACAATCCT
Organism: Ictidomys tridecemlineatus; assembly: GCF_052094955.1. Classification (NCBI taxonomy): domain Eukaryota; kingdom Metazoa; phylum Chordata; class Mammalia; order Rodentia; family Sciuridae; genus Ictidomys; species Ictidomys tridecemlineatus. The sequence continues at coordinate 51,868 of NW_027520976.1, forward strand.
TCTGAACCCCTTCTCCAAACTCTGTTCTCTGTAACAGTCCTTCTGAACACCAGTCTCAATACTCTGCTTCCCACAAAGATACTTCTGTGCCCCGGTATCCTTCCTCTGCTCTCTGCAACAGTCCTTCTCCACCCCAGTCTCCAACCTCTGCTCTCTGTAACAGTCCTCCTGCAGTGAACTCTCAAAAATCTGCTCTATGTAGCGGTCCTTCTGCACCCCAGTCTCCAACATCTGCTCTCTGCTACAGTCATTAGCTTTGCAGTCTCCAACCTCTGCTCTCTGTAACAGTCCTTGTGTCCCTCAGTATCCAACCTCTGCTACCTGTAAGGGTTTTTCTGCACCCCAGTCTACAACCTCTGCTTTCTGTAACAATCCTTCTGCACACCAGTCTCCAATATCTGCTCTCTGCAATGATCTTTTTTCACCCCAGTCTCCAACATGTGCTCTCTGCAAAAGGCCTTCTGCACCCCAGTCTTCAACATCTGCAGTCTGCAACAGTCTACCTGAAGCTCAGTGTGAAAACTCTGCTCTGTGCAACGATCCTTGTGCACCCCAGTCTCCCAAATCTGCTTTCTGTAACAGTCCTTCTGCACCTCAGTCTCCAAAATCTGCTGTCTGTAACAGTGCTTCTACACCCCAGCCTCCAACCTCTACGCTCTCTAAGATCCTTTCGCACCTCAGTTTTCAAATCTGCTCTCTGTAACATTCCTTCTGCTCCGCAGAATACAACCTCTGCTCTCTGTAAAAGTCCTTCTTCTCCCCAGTATCCAACATCTGCTCTCTGTAACAGTCCTTCTGTACCGCAGTCCTCAATCTCAGCTGGCTGAAAGGGTTTTTTTGCACCCCAGTCTCCAACCTCTCTTTTCTGTGCCATTCCTTCTGCACCAGAGTTTCCAAACTTTTCTCCCTGTAGCATTTCTTCTGCATCTCTGTCTCCAACATCTGCTGTCTGCAACAGTTCTTCTTCACCCCAGTCTCCAACTTATGCTCTCTGCAACAGTTCTAATGCACCCCAGACTCCAAAATCTGCACTCAGTAACAGTCCTTCTCCACATCAATCTCCAACCTCTGCTGTCTGTAACAGTCCTCCTGTAGTGCAGTCTCCAAAATCTGCTCTCTGTAACGCTCTTTCTGCTAGCCAGTCTTCAACCTCTGCTTTCTGTATCAGTCCTTCTGCACTCAAGTCTCAAACCTCTGCTTTCTGCAACAGTCCTTCTACACCCGAGTCTCCAAACTTTGCTATCTGCAACAGTCCTTCTACACCCCAGTCTCCAAACTTTGCTATCTGCAACATCCTTCTGCACCCCAGTCTCCAAACTCTGCTCTCTGTAACAATCTTTCTGCACCTCAGTCTCCAAACACTGCTCTCTACAACGGTTTTTCTGAACCTCAGTCTCTAAACTCTACTCTCTGTAACAGTCCTTCTGCACCTCAGTCTCAAACATATTCTCTCTGTAAGATCCTTCTGCAACCCAGTCTGTAAACTCTGCCCTCTGGAACAGGTCTTCTGCATGCCAGTCTCAAACCTCTGCTCGCTACAACGATCCTTCTGCACCCCAGTCTCCAACCTCTGCTCTCTGCAACAGTCCTTCTGCACCCCAGTCTCCAATATCTTCTCTCTGCCACAGTCCTTCTTTACCTCAGTCTGAAAACTCTGTTCTTTGCAATGATAATTCTGCACCCCAGTCTCCAACCTCTTCTCTCTATAACAGTCCTGCTGTACCACAGTCTCCAAAATCTTCTCTCTGTAAGATCCTTCTGCAACCCTGTCTCCAAACTCTGCTGTTTGTAACAGTCTTTCTGCACCCCAGTCTTCAACCTCTGCTCTGTGTAACAGGCCTTTTGCACTCCATTCTCCAAACTCTGCTGTCTGCAACAGTCCTTCTGCACCAGAGTCTCCAAACTCTGCTTTCTGTATCAGTTCATCTGCACCCCAATCTCTAACCTCTGCTCTCTGTAACAGTCCTTCTGCACCTCAGTCTACAAACTCTGCTCTCTGCAGCAGTTTTTCTTCAACCAAGTCTCCAATATCTGCTCCCCGCAACAGTCCTTCGGCACCAAAGTCTCCAAACTCTGCCTCAGTAACAGTCCTACTGAAAGGCAGTCTCCAACCTCTACACTCTGCAACAGTGCTTCTGCATACAAATCTCAAACATGTGCTCTCCGCAACAGTTCTTCTACACCCCATATCATGCCTCTGCTCTCTGCAGCAGTCCCTCTGCAACCCAGTCTCATACCTCCACTCTCTATAACGATCCTTCTGGACCTCATTCTCTAAACTCTACTTTTTGTAAAAGTACTTCCGCACCCCTTCTCCAAACTCTGCTCTCTGTGACAGGCCTTCTACACCCCAGTCTCTGACCTCTTTTCTGTATAACAATCCTTCTGCACCCCAGTCTCCAACCCCTGCTCTCTACAACGATCCTTCTGCACCCCAGTCTCCAACTTCTGCTCTCTGCAGTAGTCCTTCTGCACCTCAGTCTTAAAACTCTCTTCTCTGCAACGATCATTCTGCACCCTAGTCTCCAACCTCTGCTGTCTGTAACTGTCCTGTTGCAACTTGTTCTACAACCTCTGCTCTCTGTAAGATCCTTGAGCAACCTTGTCTATAAACTCTACTCTCTGTAACAGTTCTTCTGCACCCCAGTCTCCAACCTCGGCTCTCAGTAACAGTCCTTTTGCACCTGAGTCTCCAATCTCTGCTCTCTGCAGCAGTCCTTCTGCACCCAAGTCTCAAACCTCTGCTTTCTGCAACAGTCCTTCTACGCCCCAGTCTCAAAACTCTGCTATCTGCAACAGTCCTTCTGCACCTCAGTCTCCAAACACTGCTCTCTACAACGGACCTTCTGAACCTCAGTCTCTAAACTCTCCTCTCTGTAACAGTTCTTCTGCACCTCAGTCTCCAACATATTCTCTCTGTAAGATCCTTCTGCAACCCAATCAGTAAACTCTCTGGAACAGACCTTCTGCACATCTTCTCCAACCTCTGTTTTCTGTAACAGTCTTCTGCACGCCGGTCTCAAACCTCTGCTCGCTACAACGATCCTTCTGCACCCCATTCTCAAAACTCTGCTCTCTGTAACAGTCTTTCTGCACCCCAGTCTCCAACCTCTGCTCTCTGTAACAGGTCTTTTGCACCCAATTCTCCAACCTCTGCTCTCTGTAATAGTGCTTCTTCACCTCAGTCTACAAACTCTGCTCCCTGCAACAGTCCTTCTACACCCCAGTCACCAAACTCTGCTTACTGTATCACTCCATCTACACCTCAATTTCCAACATCTGCTCTCTGTAAGAGTCTTTATGCACCTCAGTCTACAAACTCTGCTCTCTGCAACAGTCCTTCTGCAACCAAATCTACAACATCTGCTTTCTGCTACAGGCCTTCTGCACCAAATCTCCAACCTCTGCCTCTGAAACAGTCCCTCTGCAACCCAGTCTCCAACATCTGCTCTCTGTAACAATTTTTCTGCACCTCAGTCTTCAACCTCTGCTCTCTGCAACGGTCCTTCAGCACCTCAGTCTCCAAAAACTAGTCTCTGTAAATGTACTTCTGAACCCCTCGTCAAAAGTCTGCTGTCTGTAACAGGCCTTCTGCACCCAGGTCTCCAACTTCTGTTTTTTATAACAATCCTTGTGCACCTCAATCTCAAAATTTTGCTCTCTACCACGATCCTTCTGCACCCCAGTGTCCAACCTCTGCTCTCTGTAACAGTCCTGCTGTAGCTCGGTCTACAACCTCTGCTCTTTGTAAGATCCTTTTGCAACCTTGTCTAGAAACTCTGCTCTCTCTAGGAGTCCTTCTGCAACCCAGTCTCCAACCTCTGCTCTCTGTAACAGGCCTTTTGCACCCAAATCTCCCACCTCTACTCTCAGTAAGAGTCCTTTTGCACCTCAGTCTCCAACTTATGCTCTCTGCAACAGTCCTTTTGCACCTCAGTCTCCAAACTCAGCTCTCTGCATCGATCCTTCTGGACCTCAGTCTTGAAACTCTACTCTCCGTAAAACTCCTTCTGCACTCCAGTCTGAAACTTCTGCTGTATGCAAAGATCCTTCTGCACACCAGTATCCAACATCTGCTCTCTGCAACAGTGCTTGTAAACCTCAGTCTTCAAACTCTGCTTTCTACAACAGTCCTTCTGCACCCCAGGCTCCAACTTCTGTTCTCTGTAACATTCCTTCTTCACCTCAGTTACAAAACTCTGATCTCTGCAATGGTCCTTCTGCACCACAGTCTCCAAACTCTGCTGTCTGTAACAGTTCTGCTGCACTTAGGTCTACAACCTATGCTCTTTGTAAGATCCTTTTGCAACCTTGTCTAGAAACTCTGCTCTCTCTAGGAGTTCTTCTGCAACCCAGTCTCCAACCTCTGCTCTCTGTAACCGGCCTTTTGCACCCAAATCTCCCACCTCTACTCTCTGTAACAGTCCTTCTGCACCCCAGTCTCCAAACACTGCTATCTGCAACAGTCCTTCTGCACCCCAGTCTCCTAACTCTGCTCTCTGTAAAACTCATTCAACACCGCAGTCTCCAAACACTGCTCTCTACAATGGTCTTTCTGAACCTCAGTCTCTAAACTCTACTCTCTGTAACAGTCCTTCTGAACCTCAGTCTCCAACATATTCTCTCTGTAAGATCCTTTTGCTACCCAATGTGTAAACTCTGTCCTCTGGAACAGTCCTTCTGCACACCTTCTCCAACCTCTTTTCTCTGTAACAGTCCTTCTGCATGCCAGTCTCAATTCTCTGCTTCCTACAACGATCCTTCTGCACCCCAGTCTACAACCTCTGCTCTCTGCAACAGTCCTTCTGAACCCCAGTCTCCAATATCTGCTCTCTGCAACAGTCCTTCTTCACCTCAGTCTAAAAACTCTGTTCTCTGCAACGATAATTCTGCACCCCAGTCTCTAAACTTTTCTCTCTATAACAGTCCTGCTGTACCACAGTCTCCAAAATCTTCTCTCTGTAAGATCCTTCTGCAACCCTGTCTCCAAACTCTGCTGTTTGTAACAGTCCTTCTGCACCCCAGTCTCCAACCTCTGCTCTGTGTAACAGGCCTTTTGCATTCCATTCTTCAAACTCTGCTGTCTGCAACAGTCCTTCTGCACCCCAATCTCAAAACTCTGCTCTCTGTAACAGTCCTTCTGCACCTCAGTCTACAAACTCTGCTCTCTGCAGCAGTTTTTCTGCAACCAAGTCTCCAATCTCTGCCTCTGTAACAGTCCTACTGAAAGGCAGTCTCCAACCTCTACTCTCTGCAATAGTGCTTCTGCAAACAAATCTCAAACCTGTGCTGTCCGCAACAGTTCTTCTACACCCCATGTCAAGCCTCTGCTCTCTCCAGCAGTCCCTCTGCAACCCAGTCTCCAACCTCCACTCTCTATAATGATCTTTCTGAACCTCATTCTTCAAACTCTACTTTTTGTAAAAGTACTTCTGCACCCCTTCTCCAAACTCTGCTCTCCGTGACAGGCCTTCTACACCCCAGTCTCCGACCTCTTTTCTGTATAACAATTTTTCTGCACCACAGTCTCCAACCTCTGCTCTCTAAAACAATCCTTCTGAACCCAAGTCTCCAACTTCTGCACTCTGCAACAGTCCTTCGGCACCCCAGTCTCCAACATGTGCTCTCTGCAATAGTCCTTCTGCACCTCAGTCTGAAAACTCTCTTCTCTGCAATGATCCTTCTGCACCTTAGTATCCAATCTCTGCTCTCTGTAACAGTCCTGCTGCAACTCGGTCTACAACCTCTGCTCTCTGTAAGATCCTTGAGCAACCTTGTCTAAAAACTCTGCTCTCTGTAACAGTCCATCTGAACCCCAGTCTCCAATATCTTCTCTCTGCCACAGTCCTTCTGCACCTCAGTCTGAAAACTCTGTTCTCTGCAACGATAATTCTGCACCACAGTCTCTAACCTCTTCTCTCTATAACAGTCCTGCTGTAACACAGTCTCCAAAATCTTCTCTCACTAAGATCCTTCTGCAACCCCGTCTCCAAACTCTGCTGTTTGTAACAGTCCTTCTGCACCCCAGACTCCAACTTCTGCTCTGTGTAACAGGCCTTTTGCACTCCATTCTCCAAACTCTGCTTTCTGCAACAGTCCTTCTGCACCGGAGTCTTCAAACTATGCTTTCTGTATCAGTCCATCTGCACCCCAATCTCCAACCTCTGCTCTCTGTAACAGTCCTTCTGAACCTCAGTCTCAAGCCTCTGCTCTCTGCAGCAGTCCCTCTGCAACCCAGTCTCCATCCTCTGCTCTCTATAACGATCTTTCTGGACCTCATTCTCCACACTCTACTCTTTGTAAAAGTACTTCTGCACCCCTTCTCCAAACGCTGCTCTCTGTAACAGGCCTTCTACACCCCAGCCTCCAACGTTTTTTTTTTGTATAACAATCCTTCTGCACCCCAGTCTCCAACCTCTGCTCTCTAAAACAAACCTTTTCCATCCCAGTCTCCAACTTCTGCTCTCTGCAACAGTCCTTCTGCACTCCAGTCTCCAACATGTGCTCTCTGCAATAGTCTTTCTGCACCTCAGTCTGAAAACTCTCTTCTCTGTAACGATTCTTTTGCACCCTATTCTCCAAACTCTGCTCTCTGTAACAGTCCTGCTGCAACTTGGTCTACAACTTCTGCTCTCTCTAAGATCCTTGAGCAAACTTGTCTAGAAACTCTGCTCTCTGTAACAGTTCTTCTGCACCCCAGTCTCTAACCTCTGCTCTCAACGACGATCTTTCTTCACCCCAGTCTCCAACGTCTACTCTCTGCAACAGTCCTTCTTCACCCGTGTCTTCAAAAACTGCTCTCTGCAACAGTCCTTCTGCACCTCAGTCTGAAAACTCTGTGCTCTGCAATGATCCTTCTGCACCCCAGTCTCCAAACTTTGTCTCTGTAACAGTCCTGCTTCACCTCAGTCTTCAAACTCTGGTCTCTGTAACAGTTTTTCTACACCCAGTCTCCATCCACTGCAATCTGTAAGATCCTTCTACACCCCAGTTTCATAATTATGCTCTCTGTAAAATTCCTTTTTCACCTCAGTGTCCAACCTCTGCTCTCTGCAACGGTTCTTGTGCACTACAGTCTCCAACCTCTGTTCTTGGTAACAGTCCTTCTTCACCTCAGTCTCAAAACTCTGCTCTGGATATCATTTCTTCTACACCTCAGTCTCAAACCTCTGATTTATGTAAGATCTTTCTGCAACCAGTCTCAAAACTCTGCTCACAGTAACAGTCCTTCTTAACCCCAGTTTAAAACCTCTGCTCTGTGCAACAGTTCATCTGCACCGCAGTTTCCAACCTATTCTCTCTGAAAGATCCTTCTGAACCCCAGTCTCCTAACTCTGATCTCCGTAACAGTCCTTCTTCACCCCAGTCTGACACCTCTGCTAACTATAACAATCCTTCTGCACCTCAGTCTCCAACATCTGCTCTCTACAACGTTCCTTCTGCACCCCATTCTCAAACCTCTGTTGTCTGCAAGAGTCCTTCAGCATGTCAGTCTCCAACCTCTGCTCCCTGCAAAAATCCTTCTGCACCCCAGTCTCCAACCATTGCTCTCAGTAACATTTCTTCTGCCCCTCAGTCTCCAACCTCTACTCTATGTTAGATCCTTCTGCCACCCTGTCTCCTATCTCTGCTCTCTGTAACAGTCCTTCTGCACCCCAGTCTCCAACCTCTGCTCTGTGCAACAGTTCCTCTGTACCCAACTCTCCAACCTCTGCTCTCTGTAAGATCTTTTTCACCCCAATCTCCAAACTCTGATCTTTGTATCAGTCCTTTTTCACCCCAGTCTCCAACCTCTGCTTCCTGCAACAATCCTTCTGCACCTTAGTCTATCAACTTCAGCTCTCTGCAACAGTTCTTCTGCAACCCAGTCTTTAACATTTACTCTCTGAAACTTTCTTTCTGCATCCCATTCTCCAACCTCTGCACTCTGCAACAGTCCTTCTGTACTGCAGTCTCCAACCTCTGCTCTCTGTAAGGTTTATTCTGGACCCATGTTTGCAACCTCTGCTTTCTGTATAGTCCTTCTGCACCCAAGTCTCCAAACTCTGCTCTCTGTAACTAACCTTCTTCATCTCAGTCTTTAACATCTGCTCTCTATAACAGTCTTTCTGCACCCCAGTCTCCAAACTTTGCTCTCTGCAACAGTTCTTCTACACTCCAGTCTTCAACCTCTGCTCTGTGTAATAGTCCCTCTGCAACACAGTTTTAGAAAAAAAATATGTGAGTGGCCAAAAAATATATGAAAATACTTGCAAGTAAAGACTACCCTGAAATTTTATCTCACTTCAGTGAAAAAGGCAACCACCAAGAATACAAACAGAAATGAGTGTGACAAGGAGAGAATTGAAGAGAAAAAAGGACACTCACCCTGTTGGTGGGCATGTAAATCAGCACAACCACCACGGAAATCGGGATGGAGGCTCCTCAGGAGTAGCCATGAACCACCCTGCGACCCAGCTCTACCTCTGCTTGGTATTTATCACAGCGGATCGAAGTCATCATACTATAATGACACATACATGCCCATGAACCAGCCGAGGTGACATCAGTGGATGAATAGATAAAGAACATCTGGTATATGCACACTGGAATTTCATTCAGCCATAAAGAAGAACGAAATTATGTCATTCTGGAAGATGGATGGATCTTCAGAACCTTAAGGGAAATAAGCAACTCAGAAAGTTAAGGGCCGTATGCTTTTCCTCTGTTAAAGCTTTAGGGGGAAAAGGAAGGAAAGTTGGGAAGGGAGTCTCATCATGAAAGTTGAAGGAAGATCAGTAGAGTCAAGGTACTAGGGGAGGAGGTGAGGAAAAGGGAAATATTGAAATGATATTGGCCAAAGTTCACGGTTATTTTGTGTGCATGTTCAAATATGTGTCAGCAAATCCCACCATTATGAACGACTACAATGCACCAATGAAGTGTGAAAAGAAGAGTTTCACATTACATGGGACAGGCAGTATTTAGGAGGGTGCCCATTTTTTTCCGTCTATAAATACCATGATCATTTACCACTGTCTAAAATCTCTACAGAATCAAATGTTCTGATCACTGCTCCACCACATGGCCTCTTCTACTTCAGGGTACCCTTATTCTCACTGAAATCAGGGAGCCTGTTTCAACGATGCCATCTGTTAATGTCTTTCCAGGCTGCCAAGGACAGCGGCTGTGGGTTTCACAAGGATCTGGTGCTGCCTTCTGAACGCATGTCCACGAGGCCTTGGCGAAGGCTGGTGCTCCAGGCCCTCCTCCAGATCCAGCTGTGAGGCCAGGGAAAAAGTCACATAACACACCATCCAACACCTTATTTATTTCTGATCACCATCCTCTCCATTATTCCAAGATCATATTGGTCATTGAACTTAAGCAAACACTGAGTCCAGATTTCAGTCTATCAACCAAAGAGAGTCTAATAGCCACTCCCTGTGGCTCAGGAAAATCCTTGGCCCTAACATTTCTGGTGATTACGTCCCTGTGACTGCATTAAAGATGATCCAGCAATATGTCTTGACTTCTTTGGTCTAGAAGACTCAAACAAATTCTCTTATATAACCTTAAGGCTCCTATTAACAACATACAGTAAAATATTTACATTTTATTTTTGTGTGACTCTTATACTCTCCTGGGCTATATTTTATACTCTTACCTAAGGCGTTCTAGGATCAGACCCCAATTAAGAGTCTGGTGACAATGTGGGATGATGGATGAGCATCTTAAAGACAATTGGGCTGGGGATGTTGCTCAAGCAGTAGTGCGCTTGGCTGGCACGCGTATGGCCCGGGTTCGATCCTCAGCACCACATACCAACAAAGATGTTGTGTCCACCGAGAACTAGAAAATGAATATTAAAAATTCTCTCTCTCTCTTCTCTCTCTCTCTCTCTCTCTCTCTCTCTCTCTCTCTCTCTCTCTCTCTCTCTCTCTCTCCTTCTCCTCTCCTCTCATCTCCTCTCTCACCCTCTCTTAAAAAAAAAAAGACAACTGCCCAGGTACAATCACCATAGGGTTTTCAATATAGGGAAAGCTAGTCTCCTCGGGGTAGGAGGGGCTGCTTCTGATAGCAAAGAGAATTAATGAAGATTTCAGGGTTCAAGGCTCTGAGATTTGTCTAAATCCACTGGTATTTTGCCATTCTAATTAACAGGGTCTCAATCATTCCACCATTAATGTCCTAATTTACATAAGAGAGACCTGGAGAAATTGTGGATTTATAATTTTCTTTGTACTTCTGCAATTTGGAGAACTGGATGTTTTATTCTGATATTAACCTTTATCAGTTTCCAGAGAGAAAATATTTCTGATGATCTGAACCTGACTTGAAGGAGGAATATAATGCTTGAACCTATCATTTTCTCTCTGTAAGTCTCTCACTCCAGTCAGTAACAGCAGTCTGTAGTCATGTTGTAATGTTCATTCCCACCCTGAAAATCGATGGTGTCATTCCAAAGCTCAGTTTTCCATAGACATTTGATTTCAGGCCACGATAACTTAAAGTCTCTGTTGGGTCATTGCACACCAGGAATTATCAGGTCTCCTTTCCCATGGGCTGTGACATCATCAACATATTCAATTCTCTCAGGTCAGACATCGAACATACCTCCTCAGATCTGTTATCAAGAACCATCTCTGATGTAAACCACTATTGTGGTCAGTGCCACCATGGTCAGGTAGAGATGAAGAACAAATCTTTATGTCAGAGTGTAGAGGAAGTTGACACTGAAAAATTTTATAAAATGATTGGGAGATCTGGAAGAAAAAACGAAAATAGAGCAGGTGACACCACCCTATATATGGAAACCTTAACTTTCCTAAAAAGAGACGCTCATTCCACGCTACTGTGACCCACATTCAGGAACAGCTGTCTAGGAGCCTGCACACACAGCTCCTGGCACCAAGGAGATTAGTTCCTGCCTCTACAGGGCTGGTTTGCTGCTGCTGCTGCTATTGGATCCAAAAGAACCCGCTTTCTTTCTTTCCTTTTTTCCTCTCTGCCTAGTGTTTGGCTGATCTTGACAGAACCTCCTAAAATGGAGGCCTGCAGGCAGGGGAGTGTGGGAAACGAGGTTCTCCTACTTTCTGTCCCTCTGGTGTGGGGAGAACACAGAAGGACAGAGATGGTGCTGAACACCCACAAAGGTGTCTGAAACACTTGAACCTAAAATTGGGAAAAGGGTGTTTGTGAAAAGAGAGGAGAGAAAAGAGTCTCAGAGATTTTAAAAGCGGGAGTTGGAGTTGAAGCTCCAGATACAGACTCTCTAACCAGGTGCCTACATTCCCTGGGTGGCATCATTTTTAAGATGACTGTATACTCCAGTTTGAAGATTGGTCTAGATTTTGATCATGCAAAGGGATGCACACACTCCAGCCAGCTTCCTCAGGGCACTCTGGACCTCATTGCTTCTCAGGCTGTGAATAATGGGGCTCAACAAGAGGCTCCCACACAGAAGAGCACAGAGACCTGGGTTTCCGTGTCCAGCCTTCTCTGGGCCTGTCATAGTGGAAGTTGGCTGTTCCATAGAAGACCACCACGACAGTGAGGGGGGATGCACAGGTGGAGAAGGCCTTTCTTATGCCCCGGGAAGAGTCCTCTGTCAACAAGTCTGCGCTCCACGTGGACAGTGCCACCATGGGCCTGAGCCCCTGCCTCTTCACTGCAGGCTCCTATGCACTCATCATGGCGGACATCCTGGGAATTCCCTCTGCCCAGGGCTAGGAGGAATGCTTTTTCCACCTGACATATTGTAAGAGGTAATAATTTGTCTTCCCTTTCCCCTTTACGCTAGAAGAAGCACAGGTGAAATTAAAAGAACTGAAAAAGCTGACACAGTGGTGCACGCCTGTAACCCAGCAGCTCAGGAGGCTAAGGCAGGAGGATAGTGAGTTCAAAGACAGCCTCAGCAAAAACAAGGCACCATGAAACTCAGTGAGACCCTGTCTCTAAATAAAATCTAAAATAGGGCTAGGGATGTGGCTCAGTGGTCAAGCCTCTGAGTTCAATCTCCTGTAACTGCCCCCCTAAACACTGGCCCCCAAAAAAACAGAACTGAAAGAGATGTTAAATGCTGAATTGAGTGCTGAATCTCCAGAACAGGAGGGAGACTTTTTCCTGGTGAATTTGTTAAGATTTTAAACCTACCAGTTAGGGGTAAGGGCATCTCTGCATGTTAGGTGAAAGAGCCCAGCCTCCCTGAAAGTGTGTCTTTGGACCAGCATCACTGGGAACACTTGGAACTCACTGACTGAGGCCAACTGTTCTGCACAATGACCTCTGATCTTTCCCTCGGCTCCAAGCACCCACACCACATGGAAGCATATGAGGACAACTCTGGGCAAGGCCAGATAGCTAATAGATTTCACAGTAATAAATTCACATTGCCACAAGCACCTGAAATCATTCAGATATTTTTCTGAATAAATTGACCTTGTACTGTGTGTGTGTGTGTGTGTGTGTGTGTTAAGCAATTTACTTGGCAACATGAAAATTGAATTTAAAAATTTTAATCATTGCTTGTGCTATTGAGATCAAATAGGAATCATTGTTTCCCTGATGTGCATAAGGGTTTTCATGATCACTCCATTCTTCCTCGTTTTGGTCATGCACATTTTTTTTTGTTTGAGGAAATGAATCCCTAAGGTCAGTCAGCAAAACATTTCATTTATTGCCAAAGCAAAAAAAAAAAAGTTCTTCTTTTAAGACTCTAGACTTATTTATTTTATTTTGTTTATATTTAGATTTTAAAATTAGTTGTGCTTAACAGAAGCACCGACTTTCTATTGAAATTTAAATACTTTAAGCTTCTTAAGGCCCTGAGATTTGAAATTTTAATGAAAGCTGTGTTGGCCTATTAATCATGTGCAATGAATTATTAGAACCAAAGACAAGAATGTCTGGGCATTGAAAATAATAAGACAGTTTACTAATATATGGTGTTATCATCAAGTAACAAAGTATCACTAAAAATAATAATTATTACATGATAAATTTTCTGAGTCAATTTCTTTTTGGTTTCTTAAATCATAACTGTTAATACATATTAAATGTACAATTTAATGTACATTATGCAAATTAAAGGGTTTCATTGATGTTTCCCTAATTGCATTAATATATTGTGCATTAATTTCAATTCTTTTTTCTGTAAAATGGGGATAATAGGTTATCTTATAGGTTGTTGTGTAAACCAAATAAGTTAATGCATGTAAAAGTCTTATAGGCATTGAATAAGTGTTAGGTAATTTTATCTAATGTGTGTCTCTATTCGTTACTCAATTTGAAAAATCCTGATTGGATTCAGGTATGTAAAAATTCATCTTTTAAAAGAAATTCACTGAGTTTTGATAGAATGGATTATCAGAAATACAATCTAATTTTTACAGAAAACATGCCACTTTTAAACTACATTAAACAAGGTTTTTAAAGTCAGGCATTTATGTGTATAGAAGCAATCTAAGAAGACTCACACTCTAATTATTTGTATATGAAATATGCCATAGATGATTATGATTATTCTGGTTATCATTATTGCAGAGCAGAGGGTTTACTATTAAGTTGATCTAATTTTTATGCTGCATTATATAAATTCTAAGGAACAAGTACATATTTTGTCACAAAGTGTCATTCATGAGTTATGATTGTTAATAATGGATTCTAATGGTGACCATGATGATGATTTAATCTAATGCCCTACATTAATAAAGAGCATAGAGGATAAGGAAAATTGTTTGGATATCATCCTTCATTTTACCCCACACCCGTGACCTACAAGAAATTAGCCAGTAAAACCAAGGAAAAACTTATATGCAGATAAAATTATATAAAAATACATTGGGAGATTTTTTTAATGCCCCATGAAATTGTCCCTCCTGAACTGACCTTTATATTTAAACCTATACAATAGCAGGATGCACAACTTCAGAGATTGTATTTTTAAATCCCTGAACATTTACGTTTAGTTTTCCTTTTTTACACATCCACAGACCATGTACCAATTTCCCATAGTAAAATCTGCTGGAACTGCCTTCTATGTGGAATTTTATTTTTTATTTTTTTGACAACATCTAGATATCTACCTCTAAAAGAGATTGTCATATTGATCTTTTTGTTATGGGGAGTTAAAAGAAAGTACATGTCACTGATTTCTAAGTGACTTGAAGTTCATCTAGGTAGTTGATAGAGAAAACAGAGAACATAAGAAATGTCAAGTACATCTAGTTTCCAGCTCCATTTCAAAGGTGATTTATTGTAAATCAATGCTAATAAGGTAACCTCTTCTTTAGGGAAATTATTTAGAGAATGTGATACCTACAACTGAACTAGATAGTGTGGTGTTTTTAGTCATTTCTGGATAAACTTTTACTACAATTTTCGTGAACACCAAGTACCACAAGAATTTCTACTTTCTCTATTTCCTTCTCTACTTTCTCTATTCTCCTGGGGGATTTCATATTCACCCTTTGCTGTAACAGTTGCCTTCAAGACAATGACTCCCAAATCGACACCTGCAGTTCTAGGCTGTCTGTGAAGGGCATTTCCACGTGATTATGCCACAGATGTCTTACATTCAACATTACTCAAATAAAATCCACCAAAGCCTCCTCTACATCTGCTATTCCTCACATATTCCTGTTTTTCAGAGTGATCCCACCAGCTAGCCAGCCTGCCAAAACTGATTTGTTGTCTTTACCGTGTCCTCTTCAACTAGGACTCATTGTCAGAGGTGTCTTAGCAGGAGAGCTTCAGAAGCAATGGGGTGTCACAGAGAAAGTGGCTGAAATGGTGGGGCCCACACAGAGTGAGTGTGATGGCCAGAACCGTGTGTGTGACCAAATTCACCAGCCCACACAGCCAGGAACCAGTCACCAGGCCAACACAGACCTTAATACTCATGATGACTGGGTACTGAGGAGGACGGCAGGTGGCCACACAGCAGTCATACTGGCCACACAGCCAGTAAGAAGCCTTCTGTGCCAGCACTTGTCACCAAAAAGAAGATCTGGGAAAGGCAGCCCTCATAAGAAATGGCCTTCTTTTCCCAGAAAGTGTTCACCAGCAGTACTGGGAGGGTGGTGGATGTGTAGCAGATGTCCAAGAAGCTCAAATTGCTGAGGAAAAAGTATATTGGAGTGTGGAGATCAGGACTGACCATGGTGGCCACTATTATGAGCATGTTCCCCTGGAGAGTGGTCAGGTAAATGACCAGAAAGAGCAGGAAGAACCAGCCCTGTAGGTTGGAGTGGTTGGAGAATCCCAAGAAGATGAATTCAGTGACAAATGATTGATTGCTCATTTCCAATGTTGTCATAGCTACAAAACAGAGAAAAAAGAGACCATGATGAAAATGGACTTAGAGAACCCCAAACAGGCTTGTTAATCTGCAGCAACATGGCAAATAATATCGAATGAAAAGCAGCCTGGAGACTGATAACCTGTGGGACTGGTCTCAGGGAATCAGACACATGGAGCTGCACACATTTGCAGGGGTGATGGTAGGTGGGAGTAACCAGAGAATTGCTAGAAGCCAACAGAAAGCCATTCGACGTCATCATGGTGTGAAGTCATTTCTCACTGTCTTAGTAATCTCTGTCTCCTGTTGTCCTTTTATGTAAACATAGGATTTTTGGAGAAGTTCATTTTCATTGCAAATGTTGAGAAAAAAATTTACAATGCAGAGTCATCATCTGCAGAAGCAGTCGGTGTTGCCTTCAGTGTTTTCCAATGTAGAGTTTTTCTCATTTTACATCTATCTTGATCTCTGTGTTCAGAAAGGCAGAAGTTAACTATTCCTGTACAATGCTGAAATTATCAGGGCCAGAGCAAAATAGAGGAAAGAAGTTGATGAAGTGTGGTTGGACTGGCTATCTTTAGTATACAGGGAAGATCAGTGGAGTAGAAGGAGAATGAGAGTGCGGAGAGGTTAGGGAAGGGAGAAAATGTGAAAGGTTTTTACGCAGATCATGATATGTGAACATGGAAGTCTACCACAGGGGACTGCACCTGTATGTATATGTAGAAAGCACCAGTCAGAAATTAACAGATAAATGACCCAAAGAGAGATCAGTAGAGAAAGGAGAATGGGGGTGGGAAGGTGAGGGAGATGGGGGGTGGGGACTGAATGGAGTAAATCAGATTCCATGCATGTAGGATCTTTTTCAAATCAACCCAACTTCTATGTATAAATATTATGCTCTAATAAAAAATTTAAGAAGATGACATGATCCTATCAGCAAAGAGTGAGATTTGAATTCTTCTTGACCTATTTGTATACCTTTAATTTATTTCTTTTGTCCAATGGCTCTGGCAATTTCAAGGATGAAGTTGAATAGAAGGGGTGAAAGAGGGGCCACCCTGTCTGCTTCAGGTTTTTAGAGTGAATGCTTTCAACCTTTCTCCACTTAGAATGATGCTGCCTTGGGTAAAGCATAGATAGCTTTCACAATGCTTTTACAAAGTTCCTTCTATCCCTAGTGTTTCTACTGTTTTGACAGGTAGAGGTGCTATATTTTGTTAAATGCTTTTTCTGCATCTATTTAGATGATCAATAAACTTACATCTCTCTTAAATAAACTTAATCTCTCCCCTTTGGCTAAACATTCAGATCATCTCCAGTCCAATAAATATTTTAATGAACATTTTCCTACATAAACATATGTTACCATTTCGAATTATCTCTTCAGAACAAAATTTAAATCTGACGTAAAAAAAATGGTTGTGCAGTTTCTATTTAAAACTAGCTCATGAAAGAAATTATATTAAGTGAAATAGAACAGAGACACATAAAAAGAAATAGCAGTTTTTCACTTCTTTGTGGAAGCTCAAAAGTTGATCTCAGAGAAGTAGGGAGTAGAGCAGTGGTTATTGGATCCTGGGAGAGAATCACAAAAATCATTGTGAGTCTGATTTCTCAAAGACGCATGTGAAGGACTGCCTGAAACATGCCCTCTGAGTGTGGTCTTTAAAAAAAATAAGAGTGAACTTCTAACAGGGTCCTCAGAAAATCTCTCTTCTCTCCTCAGTGGGCAGCAGGAGGTCCATGGGTCTGGCTGCCTAGGAGCTAGCTGTGGTGTGCAAATGGGCAGCACCAGGACGGCTGGAGAATCTCAATAATCACTAGTAGACCACATTCTAGGTGAGGGCAGGCTGAAAACAGGCCATCCAGAAGAAAATGGCTTGAGCTCTGAAAATGACAGAATCTGGGGATTAAGGAAACGGTTGTGGGTCCAATCCACTCATAACACCTACTCCCTGGGTCAGTCCACGGTTGCCACAGTTACCACAGGCCTGACCAGAACAACCCGGAGGGGGAGATGCACTCTGGCCTCCTGGCTTGGAGGTTTGGTTTGGGGCCAGCTGACCCATTGCTTCAGGCCTGAGATGAAGTGGGACACCAAGGTGGAAGGGAACAAGAAGGGAAGCGTCCCTAGCTCATGGCAGCCAGAAGGTTGGGGCAGGGGAGGGGACAGGAGGAGACAGTTTCCTGGGGACAAGATGTGATTCCCCAGGGCATGTCCCCAGCCACACTCCACCTGCCCACACTCCTCTCAGTAAAGTGGGTCTTTCAGATAATTAACCCACAAAATGGATGGATCCACAGATTAGGTCACAAGTCTCACAGTCTAATCATTTCACCTCTGAACCCTGCTACTGTGGCTGACCCTGAGCTTTTGGTGGGGGGATACCTTATTTCTAAGCCACAATAGTCTCTACAGTCCATGTGCTTTGGTTAGAATACCTTCATGTAGTCAGAGAGAGTAATCGGGTGCCAAAACAAGATTAAAAGGAAATATCTGGTAACTGAAGATGTGACATTTGGAGCTTGGGGAAAAGCTCTGAAGAGGAGCCCTGGGTGGAGCACTTTAAAGTCCTGGTGACAAGGACTCAAGAGGGCACCTGGTCTGTGGGGTAGCTTAGTGGCAGTGGGATCACTCATTAAAAAATAAAAAAAATGAGAAGGAGCGTGTCTGGGGAGAGAAAAGGAAGAAAAAAGGTTGGGCCTGGAGTCTGGGTACCTGAGGGATCTCCCCAAGAAGATTCCAGGAAGCAGTGGGACAGGTTCACAGGAGATAGGCCTGGGAGTCATGGCTTAGAGTGACTGGGTAAGTCACAGGTGCTCACAAAGCCAAAAGATAGCAGGGTGAGGAGAGAGGGCCTGATTGACTGTGTGGAAATGAAGGTGTCCAGAAAGAGGCTCACCAGCTATCAGCAATCATTCTGCACCACAGTGTCAAAGCTCTGCTCTCTGTACCAGGCCTTCTGCACCCCAGTCTAAAATCTCTGCTCTCTATAACAGTCCTTCTGCACCCGAGTCTACAACCTCTGCTCCCTGCAACAATCCTTCTCCACCCCAGTCTCCAAGTTCTGCTCTCTGCAACACTCCTTCTGCACCTCAGTCTTAAAACTCTGCTCTCTGCAACAATCATTTTGCACCCCAGTCTCCAACCTCTGCTCTCTGTAACAGTCCTTCTACACCTCAGTCTCAGAACTCTGCTTTCTATAATATCCTTCTGCACATCAGTCTCCAAACTGAGATATCTGTAACAGGCCTTCTGCACCCCAGTCTCCAACCTCTGCTCCCTGCAAGAAAACTTCTCTACCCCAGTCTCCAAGTTCTGCTCTCTGAATAAGTCCTTCTGCACCCCACTCTCGAACATCTGCTCTCTGCAACAGTTCTTCTGCACCTAAGTCGGAAAACTCTGCTCTCTGCAGGAATCATTCTGCAACACAGTCTCCAAACTCTGCTCTCTGTAACAGTACTTATTCACCTCAGTCTCCAAACTCTGCTCTCTATAATATCCTTCTGCAACCCAGTCTATAAACTGTGCTATCTTTAACAGTCCTTCTGCACCTCAGTCTCCAACATCTGCTCTCTGTAACAGGCCTTCAGCACCCCAGTCTCCAAACTCTGCCCTCTGTAACAGGCCTTATTCACACAAGCCTCCAACCTCTTCTTTCTGAAACGACCATTCTGCACCTCAGTCTCCAACTTCTGCTATCTGCAACAGTCCTTCTGCCATCAGTCTTCAACGTCTGCTCTCTATAAGATCCTTCTGCACCCCTGTCTCCAAACACTGCTCTCTGTAACAGTCCCTTTGCACCCCAGTATCCAACTTCTGCTCTCTGTAACAAACCTTCTGCACCTCAGTCTCAAAACTCTGCTCTCTGCAACGGTTCTTCTGCACCCAAGTCTCCATCCTCTGTTCTCTGCAACAGTCTTTCTGCACCCCAGTCTCCAACTTCTGCTCTCTGTAACAGTCCTTCTGCACCTCAGTCTCCAACCTCTGCTCTCTTCAATAGTGCTTCTGCACCCCAGTCTCAAATCTTTGATCTCTGCAACATTTCTCCTGCACCCCAGTCTCAAACCTGTGCTCTCTGTAACTGTCTTTCTGCACCCCAGTCTCCAACCTCTGCTCTCTGTAAGTGCTTCTGCACCTCAGTCTCCAAACTCTTCTCTCTGCAACGATACTTCTGCAACCCAAGCATCAAACTCTGCTCTCTGGAACAGTCCTTCTGCACCTCAGTCTCTAACCTCTGCTCTCTGTAACAATCTTTCTGCAACTCAGTATCCAACCTCTGCTCTCTGTAAGGATCCTTTTGAACCTCAGTCTCCAAGCAATGCTTTCTGTAACAGGCCTTCTGCACCGCAGTCTTCAACCTCTGGTCTCTGTAACAGTTCTTCTACACACCAGTCTCCAAGCTACACTCTCTGTAACAGTCCTGCTGCACCCGAATCAAACCTCTGCACTCTGTAACAATCCTTCTGAACACCAGTCTAAAAACTCTGCTCTCTTTAACAGTTCTTCTGAACCAGAATCTCCAAACTCTGCTCTCTGTAACACTCCTTATGCACCCGAGTCTCTGTCCTCTGCTCTCTGTAAGAATCCTTCTGCACCCCAGTCTCCAACCTCTGTTCTCTGTAAAAGTCCTTGTGCACTTCAGTCTCCAACCTCTGATCTTTGTAACGATCCATCTGCACCGCAGTCACCAACCTCTACTCTCTGGAACAGTCCTTCTGAACCTAAGTCTCCAATATCTGCTCTCTGCAATGATCCTTCTTCTCCCAAGGCTCCATCCTCTGCTTCCTGTAATGGTCCTTCTGCACCCCAGTCTCCAAACTCTGCTCTCTGTAACAGTCCTTTTGTACCGCAGTCTCCAACCTCTTCTCTATGTAACGGTCTTTCTGCACCCCAATTGCCTACCTCTTCTTTCTGTAATCATCCTTCTGCACCTCAGACTCCAACTTATGCTCTCTGTAGCAGTCCTTTTGCACCTCAGTCTAAAAACTCTGCTCTCTGCAACGATCCTTATGTACTCCATTCTCCGAACTGTGCTATCTGTAACAGTCCTTCTGCACCCCAGTCTCCAAACTCAGCTCTCTGTAAAACGCCTTTTGCACTCTAGTTTCCAACCTCTCCTCTCTGTAACAGGCCTTCTGCACTCCAGTCTCCAACCTCTTCTCTCTGCAACGATCTTTCTGCACCTCAGTTTCCAACCTCTACTCTCTGCAACAGTCCTCTGCACCCCAGTCTCTACCCTCTGCTCTCGGTAACAGTTATTTTGCTCCCAAATCTCAAAATTCTGCTCTCTGTAACACTTCTTCTGCACTCCAGTCTCCACCCTCTGATCTCTGTAACAATCCGTCTGGACATCAGTCTCCAACCTCTGGTATCTACAATGTTGCTTCTGTTCCTCAGTCTCCAAACTCTACTCTCTGTAAAAGTCCTTCTGCATGTCAGTCTCCAAACTCTGCTCTCTGTAAGATCCTTTTGCACACAAATCTCAAACCTCTGCTCTCTGCATCGATCCTTCTGCACTCCAGTCTCCATACTCTGCTCTCTTTAACAGTCCTTATGCACCCCAGGATCCAATATCTGCTCTGTTCAACAGTCCTTCTGAACCTCAGTCTGAAAAGGCTGCTCTCTGCAACAATCCTTCTGCAACCCAGTTTCCAACCTCTCTTTAACAGACTTTCTGAACCTCAGTCTCCAAAATGCTCTCTGTAAGATTTTTCTGCAACCCAGTCTCGAAACTGTGCTATCTGCAACAGTCCTTCTGCACCCCAGTCTCCATCCTCTACTCTCTGCAACAGTCCTTCTATACCCCAATCTCCAACCTCTGCTCTCTGCAACGATCCTTCTGCACCCCAGTCTCCAACGTCTGTTCTCTGCAACAGTCTTTCTGACCCCAGTCCACCCTCTGCTCTTTTTAAGATCGTTCTGCACCCCAGTTTCCAAACTCTGCTCTCTGTGACATTCCTTCTGCACCTCAGTCTCCAGCCTCTGGTCTTTGTAACACTACTTCTGTATCGCAGTCTCAATCTCTGCTAACTGCAACATTTTTTCTGCACCCCACTCTCCAAACTGTGCTCTCTGTAACTTTTTTCTTACCCCAGTCTACAAACTGTGCTCTGTGTAAGTGTCCTTCTGCACCTTAGTCTCCAACCTCTGCTCTCCCCTACGTTCTTTCTGCACCTCAGTTTCCAAACTCTGCTCTCCAGGAACGATCCTTCTGTACCACAGTTTCCAACCTCTACTCTCTGTAAAAGTCCTTTTACACCTCAGTCTCCAACCTCTTCTCACTGTACCAATCCTTCTGCACCTAAGTCTCCAAATTCTGCTCTCTTTAACACTCCTTCTGCACCTCAGTCTCCAACCTCTGCTCTCTGTAACAGGCTTTCTGCACCCCAGGATCCAAACTTTGCTCTCTGTAACAATTCTTCTGCACCCCAATCTTGAATCTCTACTCTCTGTAACAGTCCTTCTGCACCCCAGTCTTCAACCTCTTCTCTCGGCAATAATCCTTTTGCACCTCAGTCTCCAACCTGTGCTCTCTGCAACAGTCCTTCTGCACCCCAGTCTCCAGACTCTGCTCTCTGTAAGATTCTTTTGAATCCCTTTCTCCAACCTCTGCTCTCTGTAACAGTCCTTCTGCACCCCAGTATCCAACCTGTGCTCTCTGTAAAAGTCCTCCTGCACCTCAGTCTCAAACCTTCGCTCTCTAAATGGTCCTTCTGTACCCAAGTCTCCAACCTCTGCTCTCTCTAACAATCTTCTGCATTTCAGTCTCCAACGTCTGCTCTCAACAGTCCTTCTGCAACCTAGTCTCCAAAATGTGCTTTCAACAATGGTCGTTCTGCACCAAAGTTCCAAACTCTGATCTCTGTAACAGTCCTTCTTTACCACAGTCTCCAAGCTCTTCTCTCTATAATGGTTTTTCGGCACCCCAGTTGCAAACCTCTGCTTTCTGTAACAGTCCTTCTCCACCTATGATTCCAAACTATATTCTCTGTAACAGTCCTCTAAGCCTCAGTCTGAAACCTCTGCTCTCTGCAGCGATCCTTCTGCACCCCAGTCTCCAAAATGTGCTATCTGTACCAATCCTTCTGCACCCCAGTCTCCAAACTTTGCTCTTTGTAACAGGTCTTCTGCACCCCAGTCTCCAAACTCTGCTCTCTTTAACAGGCCTTCTGCACCCCAGTCTCCAACCTCTTCTCTCTGCAACGATCCTTCTGCACCTCAGTCTCCAACTTCTGCTCTCAGCAACAGTCCTTCTATACCCTAGTCTCCAACCTCTGCTCACGGCAACGATCCTTCTGCATACCAGTTTCCAGGAACTTCTCTCTGCAACAGTCCTTCTGCATCCCAGTCTCCAACCTCATCTCTCTGCTACAGTACTTCTGCACCCCAGTCTCACACCTCTGCTCTCTGCAACATTTCTTGTGCACACCAGTCTCCAATCTGTGCTCACTGTAACTGACCTGCTTCACCCCAGTCTCCAAACTCTGCTCTCAGTAGCAATCCTACTGAACCTCATTCTTCAACCTCTGATCTCTGCAACCATCCTTCTGCACCCCAGTCTCCAACCTCTTCTCTCTGTAAGAATCCTTTTACACCCCAGTCTCAAACTCTCCTCTCTGTAAAAGTCCTTCTGCACCTCAGTCTGCAAGTTCTGCTATCTTTAACAGTCCTTCTGCACCCCAGTCTCAAACCTCTGCTCTCAGAAATGATCTTTCTGCACTTCAGTCTCCAACCTCTTCTCTCTTTAATAGTCCTTCTGCACCCCAGTCTCCAACATCTGCTCTCTGCAACAATCCTTCTTCTCCCTAGACTCCAAACTCTGCTCTCTGCAACGCTCCTTCTTCACCCAGGCTCCACACTCTACTCTCTGTAAAAGTCCTTCTGCACTTCAGTCGCCAACATCTGCTCTCTGTAGGATCCTTCTGAAACCCATTGTCAAAACGCTGCTCTCAGTAACAGTCCTTCTGCACCCCAGTCTCCAAACTCTGCTCTCTGTAACAGGAATTCTGTACCCCAGTCTTCAACCTCTGCTATCTTTAACAGGCCTTCTGCACCCCAGTCTCCAACCTGTGCTCTCTGCAATGATCCTTCTGCACCCCAGTCTCCAATCGCTGCTCTGTGTAACAGTCTTTCTGCACCCCAGGATCTAACATCTGCTCTCTAAAACAGTTCTTCTGTACCTCAGTCTGAAAAATGTGCTCTCTGCAAAGATCTTTCTGAACCCGTTTCAAAACTTTGCTCTCTGTAAAAGTCCTTCTGAACCTCAGGCTCCAAAATGCTCCCTGTAAGATCCTTCTCCAACCGAGTCTCGAAAATTTGCTATTAGTAACAGTCCTTTTGCAATCCAGTCTCCAATCTCTGCACTCTGTAACAGTCCTTCTGCACCCCCGTCTCCAACCTCTTCTCTCTATAACGATCCTTCTTCACCTCAGTCTCAAACCTCTGCTCTCTACAAATGTCCTTCTGCACCACATTCTCCAGCCTCTGCTATCTGTAACAATCCCTCTGCACCTCAGTCTCCAACCTCTGCTCTCTGCAACGGTTGTTCTGCACCCCAGTATCCACACTCTCTTCTCTGCAACAGTCCTTTTGCACCCCAGTCTCCAAACTGTGCCATCTGTAACAATCCTTCTGCACCCCAGTCTCAAACATCTGCTCTCTGTAACAGGACTTCTGCAACTCAGTCTCCAAAGTCTGCTCTCTGTAACAGGCCTTTTGCACTCCAGTCTCCAACCTCTTCTCTCTGCGAGGATTCTTCTGCACCTCAGTCTACAACCTCTGCTTTCTGCAACAGTCCTTCTGCACCCCAGTCTCCAACCTCTGCTCTCTGTAAGATTTTTGTGCACCCTGTTCTCCAAACTTTGCTCTCCTGTAAACAGTCATTATGCACTGAAGTCTCC
>NW_027520976.1:76254-152525 GCF_052094955.1 Ictidomys tridecemlineatus
CTGTGCTCTCTGCAATGATCCTTCTGCACCCTAGTCTCCAAACTCTGCTCTCTGTAACAGTCCTTCTACACCCCAGGATCCTACATCTGCTCTTTATAAAAGTCCTTCTGCACCTCAGTCTGAATATTCTGCTCTCTGCAAAATCCTTCTGCACCCGAGTTTCCAAACTTTGCTCTCTGTAACAGTTCTTCTGAACCTCAGTCTCCAAAATGCTCTCTGTAAGATCCTTCTGCAACCCAGTCTCATAATTGTGCTATCTTTAACAGTCCTTATGCACCCCAGTCTCCAATGTCTGCTTTCTGTAACAGGCCTTCTTCACCCCGGTCTCGATTCTCTGCTCTCTGTAACAGGTCTTCTGCACCCCAGTCTCCAACCTCTTCTATCTGCAAGGATCCTTCCTCACCTCAGTCTCCAACCTCTGCTCTCTGCAACAGTCCTTCTGTACCACAGTCTCAAACCTCTGAATTCTGTATCAGTCTTTCTGCACAACAGTTTTCAACCTCTGCTGTCTGTAACAGTCCTTCTGAACCTCTGTCTTTAACCTCTCCTCTCTGCAACCTTTATTCTGCACCCCATTCTCTAACCTCTTCCCTCTCCAACCAATCCTTCTGAACCAAAGTCTCCAACATCTGCTCTCTGCAACTGTCCTTTTTTACCCAAGTCTTTAAACTCTGCTTTCTCTACCAGTCCTTCTGTATTGCAGTCTCCAATCTCTGCTCTTTGTAACCTTAATTCTGCACCCCATTCTCCAACCTCTTTTTTCTGTATCAGTACTGCTGCACCCCAGTCTCAAACCTCTGATCTCTGTAACATTCTTACTGCACCTCAGTCTCCAACTTCTGCTCTATGCGACAGTTCTTCTGCAGCCCAGTCTCCAACCTCTACTCTCTGCAACAGTTCTTCTACTCCACAGTCTCCAACATGTACTCTCTCTAACATTCCCCTGTATTGCAGTCTTCAAACTTTGCTTTTTCTAACGGTCCTATTACACACCAGACTCCAACCTCTGTTTCTGTATCAGTCGTTCTGCACCCTAGTCTCCAACCTCTACTCTCTGTGACAGTCGTTCTGCTCCTCAGTCTCCAAACTCTTCTCTCTGAAACAGTCCTTCTGCACCCAAGTCTCCAACACCTGCTACCTGCAACAGTCCTTCTACACCCCAGCTCCAACATCTGCTTCCTGTAATGGTCCTTCTGCACCTCAGTCTTCAACGTCTACTGTCTGTAACATGCCTTCTGTACCTCAGTCTTCCAACTCTGATTTTTGTAAGATCCTTCTGCAACCCAGTCTCCAAACTCTGCGCTCTTCAATGATCCTTCTGATCCCAGTTTCCAAACACTGCTCTCACTAACAGTCCATTTGCACCTCAGTCTCCAAACTCTGCTCTCTATAAGATGCTTCTGCAACTCTGTCTAAAACTCTGATCTCTGTAACAGTCCTTCTGCACCCCAGTCTCTAACTTCTGCTCTCTGCAACAGTCCTTCTAAACCCCAGTCTCCAACCTCTGCTCTCTGCAACAGTCCTTCTGCACCCAGTTTACAACATCTGTTCTCTGCAACAGTCCATCTGCACCTCAGTCTGAAAACTCTGCTCTCTGCAACGATCATTGTACACCACAGTCTCCAAATTCTGCTTTCTGTAAGTCTTTGTGCACTTCATTCTCCAACCTCTGCTATCTGTAACAGTCTTTCTGCACCCCCGTCTTCAACCTCTGCTCTCTGTAATATCCTTCTGCACCCAGGTTTCCAAACTCTGCTCTCTGTAACATTCCTTCTGGTACCCAATCTCCAACCTCTGCTCTCTGTAACAGTCCTTCTGCTCCCCAGTCTCCAACCCCTGCTCTCTGTAACAGTTCTTCTGTACCGCAGTCTCCAACATTTGCTCTGTGTAACTGTCGTTCTGTACCGCAGTCTCCAAACTCTGCTCTCTGCAACGGTCCTTCTCCACCCCATTCTCCAAACTCTGTTGTCTGAAAGAGTCCTTCAGCACCTCAGTATCCAACCTCTTCTCCCTGTCACAATCCTTTTGCACCCCAGTCTCCAACATCAGCTCTCTGAAAAAGTCCTTCTGCACCCGAGTCTCCAACATCTGCTCTCTGCAACAGTCCTTCTGCACCTCAGTCTGAAAACTCAGCTCTCTGCAATGATCCTTCTGCACCCCAGTCTCCACCTTCTGCTTTCTTTATCTGTCTTTCTGCACCCCAGTTTCCAACCTCTGCTCTCTGTAAGAGTCCTCCTGTAGTGCAGTCTCCAAAATCTATTCTCTGTAATGGTCCTTCTGAACCCTAGTCTCTAACCTCTGGTTTCTGTATTAGTCCTTCTGCACTCCAGTCTCCAAACTCTGCTCTCTGTAACAGTCCTTCTGCACCTCAGTCTCCAAACTCTGCTGTGTGCAACAGTCCTTCTGCACCCAAGTCTCAAACCTCTGCTTTCTGCAATAGTCTTTCTGCACCTCAGTCTCTAACCTCTACTCTCTGTAACAGTCCTCCTGCAACTCAGTCTCCAACATTTGCTCTTTGTAAGATTTTTCTGCAACCCAGTCTCCAAACTCTGCCCTGTGTAACAGTCCTTCAGCACCCCTTCTTTAAACTCTGTTCTCTATAACAGTCCTTCTACACACCAGTATCAATACTCTGCTCTCTACAACGATCCTTCACCACCACAGTTTCCATCCTCTGCTCTCTGCAACAGTCCTTCTCCACACCAGTCTCAAACCTCTGCTCTCTGTAACAGTGGTTCAGTAGTGCAGTATCCAAAATCTCCTCTCTGTAACGGTTCTTCTGCACCCCAGTCTGCAAACTCTGCTCTCTGCAACAGTCCTTCTGCACCTCAGTCTGAAAACTCTGTTCTCTGCAACAATCATTCTGCACCCCAGTGTCCAACCTCTGCTCTCTGTAACAGTCCTGCTGTACCTCAGTCTCCAACCTCTGCTCTCTGTAAGATCTTTCTGCAACCCTATCTCCAAACCCTATTACTGTAAGAGTTCTTCTGCACCCCAGTCTCCAACCTCTGCTCTCTGTAACAGGCTTTTTGCACCCCATTCTCCAACCTTTGCTCTCTGAAACAGTGCTTCTGCACCTCAGTCTACAAACTCTGCTCTCTGCAAGAGTCCTTCTGCACCCCAGTCTCCAAACTCTGCTTACTGTATCAGTCCATCTGCACCACAATTTCCAACCTCTGCTCACTGTAACAGTCTTTCTGCACCTCAGTCTACAAACTCTGCTCTCTGCAACAGTCCTTCTGCATCCCAGTCTCCAACATCTGCTCTCTGCAACAGTTCTTCTGCACCAAATCTCCAACCTTTTTCTCTATAACAGTCCTACTGTAATCAAGTCTCAAATCTCTTCTCTCTGCAACAGTACTTCTGCATTCAAATATGAACCTGTGCTCTCAGAACAGTCCTTATACACCCCAGTGTCCAGCCTCTTCTCTCTACAACAGTCCCTCTGCATCCCAATCTCCAACCTCTGCTCTATGTAACAATCCTTCTGCACCTCAGTCTCCAACCTCTGTTCTCTGCAACGATCCTTCTGCACCTCAGTCTCCAAAAACTTCTCCATGTAAAAGTACTTCTGAACAACTTCTCCATAGTCTACTCTCTGTAACAAGCCTTCCGCACCCCAGTCTCCCAACTCTGTTCTCCATAAAAATCCTTCTGCACCCCAGTCGCAAAATTTTGCTCTCTACAATGATCCTTCTGCACCCCAGTGTCCAACATCTGCTCTATGCAACAGTACTTCTGCACTGCAGTCTTCAACATGTGCTCTCTGCAAAAGTCCTTCTGCACCTCAGTCTGAAAATTCTGTTTTCTACAAGGATCCTTCTGCACCCTAGTCTCCAACCTCTGCTCTCTGTAACAGTCCTGCTGCACCTCGCTCTACAACCTCTGCTCTTAGTAAGTTCCTTGTGCAACTTTGTATATAAACTTTGCTCTCTTTAGGAGTTCTTCTGCAAGTCAGTCTGAAAACTCTGTTCTCTACAAGGATCCTTCTGCACGCCAGTCTCCAGTCTCTGCTCTCTGTAACAGTCCTTTTGCACCTCAGTCTCCAAACTTAGCTCTCTGAAATGATCCATCTGCACCTCAGTTTCGAAAGTCTACTCTCTGTAACAGTGCTTCTGCACCCCAGTCTCAAACTTCTGCTATCTGCAACGATCCTTCTGCACACCATTCTCAAACTTCTGCTCTCTGCAACAGTCCTTCTGCATCCCAGTCTCCAACCTCTGCACTCTGCAACGATCCTTCTGCACCCCAGTATCCAACATGTGCTCTATGCAACAGTCCTTTTGCACCCATATCTCCAACCTCTGCTCTCTGAAACAGTCAATATGCACCTCAGTCTGAAAACTCTGTACTCTGCAATGATCTTTCTGCACCCCAGTCTCCAACCTCTGCTCTCTGCAACAGTCCTTTTAAACACCAGTCTCCAAATTCTTCTCTCTGCAACAGTCCTACTGCACCCCGGGCTCCAACTTCTGTTCTCTGTAACAATCCTTCTTTATCTCAGTTGCCAAACTCTGATCTCTGCAATAGTCCTTCTTCACCAAAGTCTCCAAACACTGCTCTCTGTAACAATCTTTCTGCAACCCAGTCTCCAAACTCTGCTGTCTACAACAATCTTTTTGGACCCCAGTCTCCAAACTCTGCTCTCTGCAAAAGTCGTTCTGCACCCCAGTCTCCAAAATCTGCTCCCTACAACAGTTCTTGTGCAAGTCAGTCTGACAACTCTGCTCTCTGCAACGATCCTTTTGCACCCCAGTCTTTAAACTCTACTTTTTGTAAAAGTCTTTCTGCACCTCAGTCTCCAACCTCTGCTTTCTGTAAGATCCTTCTGCACCCCAGTTTTACAACTCTGTTCTCTGTAATATATCTTCTGCTCCCCAGTCGCCAATCTCTTCTCTCTGTAACTGTCCTTCTTCTCCATAGTCTCAAACCTCTGCTCTCTGTAACACTCGTTCTTTACCACAGTCTCAAAACTCTGCTTTCTGTAACAGTCCTTCTGTCCCGCAGTCTCCAACCTCTGCTCTGTGTAAGGGTCCTTCTGCACCCCAGTCTCCATCCTCTGCTCTCTGTGACAATACTTCTGCACCCCAGTCTCCAACCTCTGCTCTCTGAAACAATTCTTTTGCACCCCATTCTCCAACCTCTGCTCTCTTCAAAAATCCTTCTACACCCCAGTCTCTAACATCTG
Organism: Ictidomys tridecemlineatus; assembly: GCF_052094955.1. Taxonomy (NCBI): domain Eukaryota; kingdom Metazoa; phylum Chordata; class Mammalia; order Rodentia; family Sciuridae; genus Ictidomys; species Ictidomys tridecemlineatus. The sequence continues at coordinate 81,443 of NW_027520976.1, forward strand.
CTCTCTGCAACAGTCCTTCTGAAGTTCAGTCTGAAAACTCTGCTCTCTGCAACGATCTTTTTGCACCCCAGTCTCCAAAATCTGCTTTCTGTAACAGTCCTTCTTCACATCAGTCTCCAAAATCGGCTCTCTGTAACATTGCTACTGCACCCCAGCCTCCAACCTGTGCTCTCTGTAAGATCCTTCTTCACCCCAGTTTCCAAATCTGCTCTCTGTAACATTCTTTCTGCTCCCCAGTCTCTAAATCTGCTCTCTGTAACAGTCCTTCTGTACCACAGTCCACAATCTCTGCTCTCTGTATCATTCTATCTGCACCACAGTTTCCAACCTATGCTCTCTGCAACATTCCTTCTGCACCTCAGTCTCCAATCTCTGCTCTCTGCGACAGTTCTTCTGCACCCCAGTCTTTAAACTTTGCTCTCTGCAACAGTTCTTCTGCACAGCTGTCTCCAAGGTCTGCACTCTGAAATAGTCCTTCTCCACACCACTCTCCAACCTCTGCTCTCTTTAACAGTCCTCCTGTAGTGCAGTCTCCAAAATCTGCTCTCTGTAACGGTCCTTCTGCACCCAAGTGTCAAACCTCTGCTTTCTGTAACAGTCCTTCTACACCCCAGTCTCCAAACTCTGCTATCTGTAACAGTCCTTGTGCACCCCAATCTCCAACCTCTGCTCTCTATAACAATAATTTTGCACCCCAATCTCAAACCTCTGCTCTCTGCAACGATCCTTTTGCACCCTATTCTCCAACCTCTGTTCTCTGCAAAAGTCCTTCGGCACCCCAGTCTCCAACTTCTGTGCTCTGCAACAGTTATTCTGAAACTTAGTTTGAAAACTCTGTTCTCTGCAACAATCCTTGTGCACCCGGGTCTCCAAACTTTGCTTTCTGTAACAGTCCTTTTCCACCTCAGTCTCCAAAATCGGCTCTCTGTAACAGTGCTTCTGCACCGTAGCCTCCAATCTCTGATCACTGTAAGAGTCCTGCTGCACCCCAGTCTCCAACCTCTTCTATCTGTAACAGTCTTTCTACTCCCCAGTCTCCAACCTCTGCTCTCTGTAACAGTCCTTCTGTACCACAGTCCAAAACCTCTCATTTCTATATCATTCTTTCTGCACCATAGTTTCCAACCTCTGCTTTCTGCAACATTCTTTCTGCACCTCAGTCTCTAAACTCTGCTCTCTGTGACAGTTCTTCTGCACCCCAGTCTCCAACCTCTGCTCTCTGCAACAGTTCTTCTGCACCCCAGTCACCAAGGTCTGCACTCTGAAACAGTCCATCTCCACACCAGTCTCTAAACTCTGTTGTCTGTCACAGTCCTCTTGTAGTGCAGATTCCAAAATCTGCTCTCTGTATCGGTCCGTTTACACCCCATGTCCAGCCTCTGCTCTCTGCAGCAGTCCTTCTGCAACCCATTCTCCAACATCCGCTCTCTGTAACAATCCTTCTGCACCTCAGTATCCAACCTCTGCTCTCTGCAATGGTCCTTCTGCAGCTCATTCTCAAAACTCTACTCACTGTAAAAGCACTTCTGCACCCCTGATCCAAACTCTGCTCTCGGAAACAGGCCTTCTGCACCCCAGTCTCCGATGTCTGTTCTCTTTAACAATCCTTCTTCACCCCAGTCTCCGACCTCTGCTCTCTACAACGATCCTTCTGCGTCCCTGTCTCAAACCTCTACTCTGCAACAGGCCTTCTGCACCCCAGTCTCCAACATGTGCTCTCTGCAAAAGTCCTTCTGCACCTCAGTCTGAAAACTCAGTTCTCTGCAACGATCCTTCTGCACCCTAGTCTCCAACCTCTGCTCTCTGTAAAAGTCCTGCTGCACATTAGTTTACAAACACTGCTCTCTGTAAGATCCTTGTGCAACCTTGTCTAAAAACTCTGCTCTCTGTAACAGTTTTTGTGCACCCCAGTCTCCAACCTCTGCTCTCTGTAACAGGTCTTCTGCACCTCAATCTCCAAACTCTACTCTCTGCAACAGTCCTTCTGCACCTCAGTCGCCAAATTCTGACCTCTATAAGATGCTTTTAGAGCCCCGTATCCAACCTCAGCTCTCTGTAAGAGTCCTTCTGCACCCAAGTCGCCGACCTCTGCTCTCTGTAACAGGAATTCCGCACGTCAGTCTGCAAACTCTGCTCTCTACAACAGTCCTTCTTCACCCTAGTTATGAACATCTGCTTTCTGCAGCAGTCCTTCTCCTCCCCAGATTCCAAAATCTGCTCTACATAACAGGCCTTCTGTACCGCAGTCTCCAACCTCTGCTCTTTGTAACGGTCCTTCTACACCCCAGTCTCCAACCTCTGCTTTCTGTATCAGTCTCTCTGAACCCCAGTCTTCAACCTCTGTTCTCTGTATCTATCCTTCTGCACCTCAGTCTTTAACCTGTTTTCTATGTAAGAGTCCTTCTGCAACTCAGTCTCCATACTCTGCTCTCTGTAACGGTCCTTTTGCACCCCAATTTCCAAACTCTGCTTCCTGTAACAGTCCTTCTGCCACCTGGGTCTCCAAACTCTGCTCTCTGTAATAGTCCTTCTACACCTCAGTCTCCAACCTCTGCTCTCTGTAACAGTCCTTCTGCACCTCAGTCTGAAACCTCTGCTCTCTGGACGATCCTTCTGCACCCCAGTATCCAAACACTTCTCTCTGTAACAGTCCACTTTAACCTCAGTCTCCAACCTTTGCTTTCTGTAAGATCCTACAGCAACCCAGTCTTCAAACTCTGCTCTTTGTAACAGTCCTTCTGCACCCAGTCTCAAAACCACTCCTCTCTGTAACAGGCCTTCTGCATGCCAGTCTCCTAACTCTGCTCTCTGCAACGATATTTCTGCACCCCAGTCTCCAACAACTGCTCTCTGCAATGATCCTACTGCACCCCAGTCTTCAAACTCTGATTTATGCAACAGTCCTTTTGCACTTCAGTCTCCTACTTCTGCTCTCTGTAAGATTCTTCTACACCCCTGTCTCCGAGCTCTGCTCCTTGCAACGATCCATCTGCACCCCAGTCTCCAAACTCGTCTCGATGTAAAAGAACTTCTGCACCTCAGTCTTTAATCTCTGCTCTCTGCAACAGTCCTTCTGCACCCCAGTCTCCAAACACTGCACTCTGCAACAGTCTTTCTGTACTGCAGTCTCCAACTTCTGCTCTCTGTAACGGTCTTTCTGCACCGCAGACTCTAATCTTTGCTTTCTATATCAATTTTTCTGCACCTCAGTCTCAAAATTCTTCTCTCTCTAAGAGTTTTTCTGCACCTCAGTCTCCAACCTCTGCTCTCAGCAACAGTCCTTCTGCACCCCAATCTCAAACCTCTGCTTTCTGAAACAGTGCTTGTGCACCCCAGTCTCCAAACTCTGCTCTATGCAACAGTCCTTCTGCACCCCATTCTCCAAATTCTGTTCTTTGTAACAATCCTCCTGCACCTCAGTCTCCAACCACTGCTCTTTGTAACAGGACTTCTGCACCTCAGTCTCCAACCTCTGCTCTCTGCAACAGTCCTTCTAAACCCCAGTCTCCAAACTCTGCTCTCTGCAACAATCCTTCTGTGTCCCAGTCTCCAAACACTGCTCTCTGCAACAGTTTTACTGCACCCCAATCTCCAACTTCTGCTCTCTGCTACAGTACTTCTGCACCCCAGTCTCCAACCTCTGATCTCTGCAATATTTCTTCTGCATCCCAGTCTCCAAACTCTGCTGTCTGTAGTGATCCTTCTGCACTTCATTCTCCAACCTCTGCTCTCTGCAACGAACCTTCTGCACCCCAGTCTCCATTCTCTGCTCTCTGTAAGAATCCTTTTGCACCCCAGTCTCCAAAGTCTCTTGTCTGTAAAAGTCTTTCTGCACCTCAGTTTCCAAGTTCTGCAATCTTTAACAGTCCTTCTGCACTCCAGTCTTAAACCTCTGCTCTCAGAAATGAACTTTCTGCACCTCAGTCTCAAACCTCTGCTCTCTTAAATAGTCCTTCTGCACCCCAGTCTCTAACATCTGCTCTCTGCAACGATCCTCCTTGTCCTCAGGATCCAACCTCTGCTATCTGCAACTGTCCTCATATACCCCACTTTCTAAACTCTGCTCTCTGTAACAATCCTTCTGCACTTCAGTTTTCAAACTCTGCTCTCTGAAACAGTCCTTCTGCACCCCAGTCTCCAACCTCTGCTCTCAGTAACAGTTCTTCTGCACCCAAATCTCCAAACTCTGCTCTCTGTAACACTCTTTCTGCACCCCAGGCTCCACCTTCTACTCTCTGTAAAAGTCCTTCTGCACCTCAATCTCCAAACTCTGCTCTCTGTAAGATCCTTCTGCCACCCATTCTCCAAACGCTGCTCTCTGTAACAGTCCTTTTACATCCCAGTCTCCAAACTCTGCTCTCTGTAATAGGCCTTCTGCACCCCAGGCTTCAACTTCTGCTCTCTGTAACAGGCCTTCTGAACCCCAGTCTCCAACCTGTGCTCTCTGCAATGATCCTTCTGCACCCTAGTCTCCAAACTCTGCTCTCTGTAACAGTCCTTCTACACCCCAGGATCCTACATCTGCTCTTTATAAAAGTCCTTCTGCACCTCAGTCTGAATATTCTGCTCTCTGCAAAAATCCTTCTGCACCCGAGTTTCCAAACTTTGCTCTCTGTAACAGTTCTTCTGAACCTCAGTCTCCAAAATGCTCTCTGTAAGATCCTTCTGCAACCCAGTCTCATAATTGTGCTATCTTTAACAGTCCTTATGCACCCCAGTCTCCAATGTCTGCTTTCTGTAACAGGCCTTCTTCACCCCGGTCTCGATTCTCTGCTCTCTGTAACAGGTCTTCTGCACCCCAGTCTCCAACCTCTTCTATCTGCAAGGATCCTTCCTCACCTCAGTCTCCAACCTCTGCTCTCTGCAACAGTCCTTCTGTACCACAGTCTCAAACCTCTGAATTCTGTATCAGTCTTTCTGCACAACAGTTTTCAACCTCTGCTGTCTGTAACAGTCCTTCTGAACCTCTGTCTTTAACCTCTCCTCTCTGCAACCTTTATTCTGCACCCCATTCTCTAACCTCTTCCCTCTCCAACAATCCTTCTGAACCAAAGTCTCCAACATCTGCTCTCTGCAACTGTCCTTTTTTACCCAAGTCTTTAAACTCTGCTTTCTCTACCAGTCCTTCTGTATTGCAGTCTCCAATCTCTGCTCTTTGTAACCTTAATTCTGCACCCCATTCTCCAACCTCTTTTTTCTGTATCAGTACTGCTGCACCCCAGTCTCAAACCTCTGATCTCTGTAACATTCTTACTGCACCTCAGTCTCCAACTTCTGCTCTATGCGACAGTTCTTCTGCAGCCCAGTCTCCAACCTCTACTCTCTGCAACAGTTCTTCTACTCCACAGTCTCCAACATGTACTCTCTCTAACATTCCCCTGTATTGCAGTCTTCAAACTTTGCTTTTTCTAACGGTCCTATTACACACCAGACTCCAACCTCTGTTTCTGTATCAGTCGTTCTGCACCCTAGTCTCCAACCTCTACTCTCTGTGACAGTCGTTCTGCTCCTCAGTCTCCAAACTCTTCTCTCTGAAACAGTCCTTCTGCACCCAAGTCTCCAACACCTGCTACCTGCAACAGTCCTTCTACACCCCAGCTCCAACATCTGCTTCCTGTAATGGTCCTTCTGCACCTCAGTCTTCAACGTCTACTGTCTGTAACATGCCTTCTGTACCTCAGTCTTCCAACTCTGATTTTTGTAAGATCCTTCTGCAACCCAGTCTCCAAACTCTGCGCTCTTCAATGATCCTTCTGATCCCAGTTTCCAAACACTGCTCTCACTAACAGTCCATTTGCACCTCAGTCTCCAAACTCTGCTCTCTATAAGATGCTTCTGCAACTCTGTCTAAAAACTCTGATCTCTGTAACAGTCCTTCTGCACCCCAGTCTCTAACTTCTGCTCTCTGCAACAGTCCTTCTAAACCCCAGTCTCCAACCTCTGCTCTCTGCAACAGTCCTTCTGCACCCAGTTTACAACATCTGTTCTCTGCAACAGTCCATCTGCACCTCAGTCTGAAAACTCTGCTCTCTGCAACGATCATTGTACACCACAGTCTCCAAATTCTGCTTTCTGTAAGTCTTTGTGCACTTCATTCTCCAACCTCTGCTATCTGTAACAGTCTTTCTGCACCCCCGTCTTCAACCTCTGCTCTCTGTAATATCCTTCTGCACCCAGGTTTCCAAACTCTGCTCTCTGTAACATTCCTTCTGGTACCCAATCTCCAACCTCTGCTCTCTGTAACAGTCCTTCTGCTCCCCAGTCTCCAACCCCTGCTCTCTGTAACAGTTCTTCTGTACCGCAGTCTCCAACATTTGCTCTGTGTAACTGTCGTTCTGTACCGCAGTCTCCAAACTCTGCTCTCTGCAACGGTCCTTCTCCACCCCATTCTCCAAACTCTGTTGTCTGAAAGAGTCCTTCAGCACCTCAGTATCCAACCTCTTCTCCCTGTCACAATCCTTTTGCACCCCAGTCTCCAACATCAGCTCTCTGAAAAAGTCCTTCTGCACCCGAGTCTCCAACATCTGCTCTCTGCAACAGTCCTTCTGCACCTCAGTCTGAAAACTCAGCTCTCTGCAATGATCCTTCTGCACCCCAGTCTCCACCTTCTGCTTTCTTTATCTGTCTTTCTGCACCCCAGTTTCCAACCTCTGCTCTCTGTAAGAGTCCTCCTGTAGTGCAGTCTCCAAAATCTATTCTCTGTAATGGTCCTTCTGAACCCTAGTCTCTAACCTCTGGTTTCTGTATTAGTCCTTCTGCACTCCAGTCTCCAAACTCTGCTCTCTGTAACAGTCCTTCTGCACCTCAGTCTCCAAACTCTGCTGTGTGCAACAGTCCTTCTGCACCCAAGTCTCAAACCTCTGCTTTCTGCAATAGTCTTTCTGCACCTCAGTCTCTAACCTCTACTCTCTGTAACAGTCCTCCTGCAACTCAGTCTCCAACATTTGCTCTTTGTAAGATTTTTCTGCAACCCAGTCTCCAAACTCTGCCCTGTGTAACAGTCCTTCAGCACCCCTTCTTTAAACTCTGTTCTCTATAACAGTCCTTCTACACACCAGTATCAATACTCTGCTCTCTACAACGATCCTTCACCACCACAGTTTCCATCCTCTGCTCTCTGCAACAGTCCTTCTCCACACCAGTCTCAAACCTCTGCTCTCTGTAACAGTGGTTCAGTAGTGCAGTATCCAAAATCTCCTCTCTGTAACGGTTCTTCTGCACCCCAGTCTGCAAACTCTGCTCTCTGCAACAGTCCTTCTGCACCTCAGTCTGAAAACTCTGTTCTCTGCAACAATCATTCTGCACCCCAGTGTCCAACCTCTGCTCTCTGTAACAGTCCTGCTGTACCTCAGTCTCCAACCTCTGCTCTCTGTAAGATCTTTCTGCAACCCTATCTCCAAACCCTATTACTGTAAGAGTTCTTCTGCACCCCAGTCTCCAACCTCTGCTCTCTGTAACAGGCTTTTTGCACCCCATTCTCCAACCTTTGCTCTCTGAAACAGTGCTTCTGCACCTCAGTCTACAAACTCTGCTCTCTGCAAGAGTCCTTCTGCACCCCAGTCTCCAAACTCTGCTTACTGTATCAGTCCATCTGCACCACAATTTCCAACCTCTGCTCACTGTAACAGTCTTTCTGCACCTCAGTCTACAAACTCTGCTCTCTGCAACAGTCCTTCTGCATCCCAGTCTCCAACATCTGCTCTCTGCAACAGTTCTTCTGCACCAAATCTCCAACCTTTTTCTCTATAACAGTCCTACTGTAATCAAGTCTCAAATCTCTTCTCTCTGCAACAGTACTTCTGCATTCAAATATGAACCTGTGCTCTCAGAACAGTCCTTATACACCCCAGTGTCCAGCCTCTTCTCTCTACAACAGTCCCTCTGCATCCCAATCTCCAACCTCTGCTCTATGTAACAATCCTTCTGCACCTCAGTCTCCAACCTCTGTTCTCTGCAACGATCCTTCTGCACCTCAGTCTCCAAAAACTTCTCCATGTAAAAGTACTTCTGAACAACTTCTCCATAGTCTACTCTCTGTAACAAGCCTTCCGCACCCCAGTCTCCCAACTCTGTTCTCCATAAAAATCCTTCTGCACCCCAGTCGCAAAATTTTGCTCTCTACAATGATCCTTCTGCACCCCAGTGTCCAACATCTGCTCTATGCAACAGTACTTCTGCACTGCAGTCTTCAACATGTGCTCTCTGCAAAAGTCCTTCTGCACCTCAGTCTGAAAATTCTGTTTTCTACAAGGATCCTTCTGCACCCTAGTCTCCAACCTCTGCTCTCTGTAACAGTCCTGCTGCACCTCGCTCTACAACCTCTGCTCTTAGTAAGTTCCTTGTGCAACTTTGTATATAAACTTTGCTCTCTTTAGGAGTTCTTCTGCAAGTCAGTCTGAAAACTCTGTTCTCTACAAGGATCCTTCTGCACGCCAGTCTCCAGTCTCTGCTCTCTGTAACAGTCCTTTTGCACCTCAGTCTCCAAACTTAGCTCTCTGAAATGATCCATCTGCACCTCAGTTTCGAAAGTCTACTCTCTGTAACAGTGCTTCTGCACCCCAGTCTCAAACTTCTGCTATCTGCAACGATCCTTCTGCACACCATTCTCAAACTTCTGCTCTCTGCAACAGTCCTTCTGCATCCCAGTCTCCAACCTCTGCACTCTGCAACGATCCTTCTGCACCCCAGTATCCAACATGTGCTCTATGCAACAGTCCTTTTGCACCCATATCTCCAACCTCTGCTCTCTGAAACAGTCAATATGCACCTCAGTCTGAAAACTCTGTACTCTGCAATGATCTTTCTGCACCCCAGTCTCCAACCTCTGCTCTCTGCAACAGTCCTTTTAAACACCAGTCTCCAAATTCTTCTCTCTGCAACAGTCCTACTGCACCCCGGGCTCCAACTTCTGTTCTCTGTAACAATCCTTCTTTATCTCAGTTGCCAAACTCTGATCTCTGCAATAGTCCTTCTTCACCAAAGTCTCCAAACACTGCTCTCTGTAACAATCTTTCTGCAACCCAGTCTCCAAACTCTGCTGTCTACAACAATCTTTTTGGACCCCAGTCTCCAAACTCTGCTCTCTGCAAAAGTCGTTCTGCACCCCAGTCTCCAAAATCTGCTCCCTACAACAGTTCTTGTGCAAGTCAGTCTGACAACTCTGCTCTCTGCAACGATCCTTTTGCACCCCAGTCTTTAAACTCTACTTTTTGTAAAAGTCTTTCTGCACCTCAGTCTCCAACCTCTGCTTTCTGTAAGATCCTTCTGCACCCCAGTTTTACAACTCTGTTCTCTGTAATATATCTTCTGCTCCCCAGTCGCCAATCTCTTCTCTCTGTAACTGTCCTTCTTCTCCATAGTCTCAAACCTCTGCTCTCTGTAACACTCGTTCTTTACCACAGTCTCAAAACTCTGCTTTCTGTAACAGTCCTTCTGTCCCGCAGTCTCCAACCTCTGCTCTGTGTAAGGGTCCTTCTGCACCCCAGTCTCCATCCTCTGCTCTCTGTGACAATACTTCTGCACCCCAGTCTCCAACCTCTGCTCTCTGAAACAATTCTTTTGCACCCCATTCTCCAACCTCTGCTCTCTTCAAAAATCCTTCTACACCCCAGTCTCTAACATCTGCTCTCTGCAACAGTCCTTCTGAAGTTCAGTCTGAAAACTCTGCTCTCTGCAACGATCTTTTTGCACCCCAGTCTCCAAAATCTGCTTTCTGTAACAGTCCTTCTTCACATCAGTCTCCAAAATCGGCTCTCTGTAACATTGCTACTGCACCCCAGCCTCCAACCTGTGCTCTCTGTAAGATCCTTCTTCACCCCAGTTTCCAAATCTGCTCTCTGTAACATTCTTTCTGCTCCCCAGTCTCTAAATCTGCTCTCTGTAACAGTCCTTCTGTACCACAGTCCACAATCTCTGCTCTCTGTATCATTCTATCTGCACCACAGTTTCCAACCTATGCTCTCTGCAACATTCCTTCTGCACCTCAGTCTCCAATCTCTGCTCTCTGCGACAGTTCTTCTGCACCCCAGTCTTTAAACTTTGCTCTCTGCAACAGTTCTTCTGCACAGCTGTCTCCAAGGTCTGCACTCTGAAATAGTCCTTCTCCACACCACTCTCCAACCTCTGCTCTCTTTAACAGTCCTCCTGTAGTGCAGTCTCCAAAATCTGCTCTCTGTAACGGTCCTTCTGCACCCAAGTGTCAAACCTCTGCTTTCTGTAACAGTCCTTCTACACCCCAGTCTCCAAACTCTGCTATCTGTAACAGTCCTTGTGCACCCCAATCTCCAACCTCTGCTCTCTATAACAATAATTTTGCACCCCAATCTCAAACCTCTGCTCTCTGCAACGATCCTTTTGCACCCTATTCTCCAACCTCTGTTCTCTGCAAAAGTCCTTCGGCACCCCAGTCTCCAACTTCTGTGCTCTGCAACAGTTATTCTGAAACTTAGTTTGAAAACTCTGTTCTCTGCAACAATCCTTGTGCACCCGGGTCTCCAAACTTTGCTTTCTGTAACAGTCCTTTTCCACCTCAGTCTCCAAAATCGGCTCTCTGTAACAGTGCTTCTGCACCGTAGCCTCCAATCTCTGATCACTGTAAGAGTCCTGCTGCACCCCAGTCTCCAACCTCTTCTATCTGTAACAGTCTTTCTACTCCCCAGTCTCCAACCTCTGCTCTCTGTAACAGTCCTTCTGTACCACAGTCCAAAACCTCTCATTTCTATATCATTCTTTCTGCACCATAGTTTCCAACCTCTGCTTTCTGCAACATTCTTTCTGCACCTCAGTCTCTAAACTCTGCTCTCTGTGACAGTTCTTCTGCACCCCAGTCTCCAACCTCTGCTCTCTGCAACAGTTCTTCTGCACCCCAGTCACCAAGGTCTGCACTCTGAAACAGTCCATCTCCACACCAGTCTCTAAACTCTGTTGTCTGTCACAGTCCTCTTGTAGTGCAGATTCCAAAATCTGCTCTCTGTATCGGTCCGTTTACACCCCATGTCCAGCCTCTGCTCTCTGCAGCAGTCCTTCTGCAACCCATTCTCCAACATCCGCTCTCTGTAACAATCCTTCTGCACCTCAGTATCCAACCTCTGCTCTCTGCAATGGTCCTTCTGCAGCTCATTCTCAAAACTCTACTCACTGTAAAAGCACTTCTGCACCCCTGATCCAAACTCTGCTCTCGGAAACAGGCCTTCTGCACCCCAGTCTCCGATGTCTGTTCTCTTTAACAATCCTTCTTCACCCCAGTCTCCGACCTCTGCTCTCTACAACGATCCTTCTGCGTCCCTGTCTCAAACCTCTACTCTGCAACAGGCCTTCTGCACCCCAGTCTCCAACATGTGCTCTCTGCAAAAGTCCTTCTGCACCTCAGTCTGAAAACTCAGTTCTCTGCAACGATCCTTCTGCACCCTAGTCTCCAACCTCTGCTCTCTGTAAAAGTCCTGCTGCACATTAGTTTACAAACACTGCTCTCTGTAAGATCCTTGTGCAACCTTGTCTAAAAACTCTGCTCTCTGTAACAGTTTTTGTGCACCCCAGTCTCCAACCTCTGCTCTCTGTAACAGGTCTTCTGCACCTCAATCTCCAAACTCTACTCTCTGCAACAGTCCTTCTGCACCTCAGTCGCCAAATTCTGACCTCTATAAGATGCTTTTAGAGCCCCGTATCCAACCTCAGCTCTCTGTAAGAGTCCTTCTGCACCCAAGTCGCCGACCTCTGCTCTCTGTAACAGGAATTCCGCACGTCAGTCTGCAAACTCTGCTCTCTACAACAGTCCTTCTTCACCCTAGTTATGAACATCTGCTTTCTGCAGCAGTCCTTCTCCTCCCCAGATTCCAAAATCTGCTCTACATAACAGGCCTTCTGTACCGCAGTCTCCAACCTCTGCTCTTTGTAACGGTCCTTCTACACCCCAGTCTCCAACCTCTGCTTTCTGTATCAGTCTCTCTGAACCCCAGTCTTCAACCTCTGTTCTCTGTATCTATCCTTCTGCACCTCAGTCTTTAACCTGTTTTCTATGTAAGAGTCCTTCTGCAACTCAGTCTCCATACTCTGCTCTCTGTAACGGTCCTTTTGCACCCCAATTTCCAAACTCTGCTTCCTGTAACAGTCCTTCTGCACCTGGGTCTCCAAACTCTGCTCTCTGTAATAGTCCTTCTACACCTCAGTCTCCAACCTCTGCTCTCTGTAACAGTCCTTCTGCACCTCAGTCTGAAACCTCTGCTCTCTGGACGATCCTTCTGCACCCCAGTATCCAAACACTTCTCTCTGTAACAGTCCACTTTAACCTCAGTCTCCAACCTTTGCTTTCTGTAAGATCCTACAGCAACCCAGTCTTCAAACTCTGCTCTTTGTAACAGTCCTTCTGCACCCAGTCTCAAACCACTCCTCTCTGTAACAGGCCTTCTGCATGCCAGTCTCCTAACTCTGCTCTCTGCAACGATATTTCTGCACCCCAGTCTCCAACAACTGCTCTCTGCAATGATCCTACTGCACCCCAGTCTTCAAACTCTGATTTATGCAACAGTCCTTTTGCACTTCAGTCTCCTACTTCTGCTCTCTGTAAGATTCTTCTACACCCCTGTCTCCGAGCTCTGCTCCTTGCAACGATCCATCTGCACCCCAGTCTCCAAACTCGTCTCGATGTAAAAGAACTTCTGCACCTCAGTCTTTAATCTCTGCTCTCTGCAACAGTCCTTCTGCACCCCAGTCTCCAAACACTGCACTCTGCAACAGTCTTTCTGTACTGCAGTCTCCAACTTCTGCTCTCTGTAACGGTCTTTCTGCACCGCAGACTCTAATCTTTGCTTTCTATATCAATTTTTCTGCACCTCAGTCTCAAAATTCTTCTCTCTCTAAGAGTTTTTCTGCACCTCAGTCTCCAACCTCTGCTCTCAGCAACAGTCCTTCTGCACCCCAATCTCAAACCTCTGCTTTCTGAAACAGTGCTTGTGCACCCCAGTCTCCAAACTCTGCTCTATGCAACAGTCCTTCTGCACCCCATTCTCCAAATTCTGTTCTTTGTAACAATCCTCCTGCACCTCAGTCTCCAACCACTGCTCTTTGTAACAGGACTTCTGCACCTCAGTCTCCAACCTCTGCTCTCTGCAACAGTCCTTCTGCACCACAGTCTCCAACCTCTGCTCTCTGTAATATCTTTCTGCACTCCATATTCCAAACTCTTTCCTCTGTTTTTAAAAGATTGTTTAAAGACGGTACTGTGTGGGACCTAAAGGATCTAACAGAGACTTGACAGAGGCGAGAGGACATTTCTGTTCAGTGGTTCTGGTGCAGATATCTTGCTGAGAAAAATAAAGCCTCTGTGGGGATAAGTGAGGCAGCATAGCCCAGTGGCTTTTGAGGAACTCAGTGTCTCCTTTCTCCTAAACATATCCCTTATGGAGACCATAGGCTCAGTTCTTACAGAACAAGCAGCTCTGCATCTTTTTTTCCCAATCAGTCATCTCAAAGTCAGGTGACTGAGAGTGAAGTCAATTATGATTGACCCCAAAATATAATATTTCTAAAGGAGGGGGGTTGTGTATGAGGTAGATTACTCACAAGCTACAGGGATTTATTACAGTTAATAAATTGCTTGCAACTCCCCTCCCCAAGCATCCATGTGTTGTAAGATAAAGATAAAAACTCCTAGTTAGTGAATGAATACGTTTCTAAACATAACTTCTACAATAATGATTTTTTTTATTGATTGTTCAAAACATTACAGAGCTCAAGACATATCATCTTTCATACATTCGACTGAATTGGGTTTTGAACTCCCCAAATACATAATACAGACTCACTTCTGTTACATACTCACATTTTTACATAATGGCATATTAGTGACTGTTGTATTCTGCTACCTTTCCTATCCCCTACTATCCCCCCTCCCCTCCCCTCCCCTCCCAACATCCCTCTCTACCTCCTCTGCTGTTGTTCAATTCTCTCCCCTTTTTTCCCCCCACCCCCTTGCCCCTCATAACCTCTTATTATTTTGTGTATCACTGAAGGTCTCCTACCATTTCCATATGTTTTCCCTTCTCTCTTCCTTTCTCTCCCCCCATTCGTCTTAGTTTACTGTTAGTCTTTTCCTCATGCTCTTCCTTCCTGTTCTATTCTTAGTGGCTCTCTTTATATCAAAGAAGACATTTGACATTTGTTTTTTAGGGCTTGGCTAGCTTCACTTAGCATAATCTGCTCTAATGCCATCCATTTCCCTGCAAATTCTATGATTTTGTCGTTTCTTAGTGCTGCATAATACTCCATTGTGTATAGCTGCCACAATTTTTTTATCCACTCATCTATTGAAGGGCATCTAGGTTGGTTCCACAGTCTAGCTATTGTGAATTGTGCTGCTATAATCATTGATGTGGCCATATCCGTATAGTGTGCTCTTTTAAGGTCCTCAGGGAATAGTCCAAGAAGGGCAATAGCTGAGTCAAATGGTGGATCCATTCCCAGCTTTCTCAGGAATCTCCATACTGCTTTCCAAATTGGCCTCACCGTTTTTGCAGTCCCACCAGCAGTGAACAAGTGTGCCCTTTTCCCCACATCCTCGCCAACACTTATTGTTGTTTGAGTTCATAATGGCTGCCAATCTTACAGGAGTGAAATGGTATCTTAGGGTGGTTTTGATTTGCATTTCTCTGATTGCTAGAGATGGTGAGCATTTTCTCATGTGCTTGTGGATTGATTGTATGTCCTCCTCTGAGAAGTGTCTGTTCAGGTCCTTGGCCCATTTGTTGATTGGATTATTTGTTATCTTATTGTTTAATTTTTTGAGTTCTTTGTACATTCTGGATATTAGGGCTCTATCTGAGGTGTGAGGGGTAAAAATTTGTTCCCAGGATGTAGGCTCTCTATTTACCTCTTTTACTGTTTCTCTTGCTGAGAAAAAACTTTTTAGTTTAAGTAGGTCCCATTTGTTTATTCTTGTCATTAACTCTTGGGCTACGGGCGTTCTACTAAGGAATTTGGAGCCCGACCCCACAATATGTAGATCGTAGCCAACTTTTCCTTCTATCAGACGCAGTGTCTCTGTTTTTATATCTAGCTCCTTGATCCATTTTGAGTTAACTTTTGTGGCTGGCGAGAGAAAGGGATTCAATTTCATTTTGTTGCATATGGATTTCCAATTTTCCCAGCACCATTTGTTGAATATGCTATCCTTCCTCCATTGCATGTTTTTAGCCCCTTTATCAAATATAAGATAGTTGTAACTTTGTGGATTAGTCTCTGTGTCCTCTATTCTGTACCATTGGTCCACCTGCCTGTTTTGGTACCAGTACCATGTTGTTTTTGTTACTATTGCTTTGTAGTACAGTTTGAGCTCTGGTATCGCTATACCTCCAGATTCACACTTCCTGCTTAGAATTGCTTTTGCTATTCTGGGTCTTTTGTTTTTCCATATGAATTTCATGATTGCTTTATCTATTTCTACAAGAAATGTCTTTGGGATTCTGATTGGCATCGCATTAAACCTGTAGAGAACTTTGGGTAATATCGCCATTTTGATGATGTTAGTTCTGCCTATCCATGAACAGGGTACATTTTTCCATCTTCTGAGATCTTCTTCTATCTCTCTCTTTAAGGTTCTGTAGTTTTCATTGTATAAATCTTTCACCTCTTTTGTTAGGTTGATTCCCAAGTATCTTATTTTCTTTGAGGATATTGTGAATGGAGTGGTTTTCCTTATTTCCATTTCAGAGGTTTTGTTGCTGATATACAGGAATGCCTTTGATTTGTGCGTGTTGATTTTATATCCTGCCACTTTGCTGAATTCATTTATTAACTCTAGCGGCTTCTTTGTAGATCCTTTTGGGTCTGTTAAGTAAATTATCATGTCAATTGCAAATAGCGATAATTTAATTTCTTCTTTTCCTATTTTTATGCCTTTAATTTCTTTTGTCTGTCTAATTGCTCTGGCTAGTACTTCGAGAACTAAATTGAATAGAAGTGGTGATAGAGGACATCCCTGTCTTGTTCCAGATTTTAGAGGGAATGCCTTCAGTTTTTTTCTGTTTAGGATGATGCTAGCCTGAGGTTTAGCATATATTGCTTTTACAATGTTGAGGTAAGTTCCTGATATCCCTAGTTTTTCTAATGTTTTGAACATAAAGGGATGCTGTATTTTGTCAAATGCTTTTTCTGCATCTATCGAGATGATCATATGGTTCTTGTCTTTGAGCCTATTGATGTGGTGAATAGCATGTATTGGTTTCCGTATATTGAACCAGCCTTGCATCCCAGGGATGAATCCTACTTGATCATGGTGCACAAGTTTTCTGATATGTTTTTGTATTCAATTCGCCAGAATTTTATTGAGGATTTTTGCATCCAAGTTTATTAGAGATATTGGTCTATAGTTTTCTTACTTTGAAGTGTCTTTGTCTGGTTTTGGGATCAGGTTGATGTTGGCCTCATAGAATGAATTTGGAAGAGCTCCTTCTTTTTCTATTTCTTGAAATAGTTTGAAAAGTATTGGTATTAGTTCTTCTTTGAAGGTTTTGTAGAACTCCGCTGTACACCCATCAGGTCCAGGGCTTTTCTTGGTTGGTAGTCTTTTGATGGCTTCTTTTATTTCTTCCTTTGTTATTGGTCTGTTTAAATTGTGTGTGTCTTCCTGTCTCAATCTGTGGAAATCATATGCCTTAAGAAATTTATCGATATCCTCGCTATCTTCTATTTTATTAGAATATAGGGTTTCAAAATACTTTCTAATTATCTTCTGTATTTCTGTACTGTCTGTTTTGATATTGCCTTTTTCATCCCGTATATTAGTAATTTGAGTTCTCTCTCTTCTTCTTTTTGTTAGCATAGCTAAGGGCTTGTCTATCTTATTTATTTTTTCAAAGAACCAACTTTTAGTTTTATCAATTTTTTCAATGGTTTTTTTTTGTTTCAATTTCGTTTATTTCTGCTCTAATTTTAATTATTTTTTGTATTCTACTACAATTGCTGTTGTTTTGTTCTTCCTTTTCTAGGTTTTTGAGGTGTAGTGTGAGTTCATTTATTTGTTGGTTTTTTCTTTTTTTGATGAAAGAACTCCAGGATATGAATTTCCCTCTTAAAACTGCTTTCATTGTGTCCCATAGATTCCGGTATGTTGTGTCTGTATTATCATTTGACTCTAAGAACTTTTTTATCTCTTCCTTTATGTCTTCTGTAACCCATTGATCATTCAATAACATATTGTTCATTTTCCATGTGCTGTAGGATTTTTCCTTCCGTTTTTTATCATTGATTTCCAATTTCATTCCATTATGGTCAGATATGGTGCATGGTATTATCTCCACACAGTATATAGTGTCCTTCTTTACCCTTCTTAATTAACTTAGGTTTGAAGTTGATTTTATTTGATATGAGTATGGCCACTCCTGCTTGCTTCCGAGGGCCATGTGAGTGGTATTGTTTTTCCCAACCTTTTACCTTCAGCCTGTGTATGTCTTTTCCTATCATATGAGTCTCCTGATGGCAGCATATTGTTGGATTTGTTTTTTTGATCCAGGTTGCTAGCCTATGTCTCTTGATTGGTGAGTTTAGGCCATTAACATTTAAAGTTACAATTGAGATATGATTTGTACTTCCAGTCATGCTTCTTTATTTATTTATTTTAGTTTGGCTAGTTTTACTTTTTTGGTTATTTTCCTCCTCCTTTACTGAGATACCTCTTGTTGTTAGTTTTGGGCACTATTTTTCAATTCCTCTTCTTGTAGTATATTGCTCAGAATGCTTTGCAGTGCTGGTTTTCTTGCTGCAAATTCTCTTAGCTTTTGTTTATCGTGAAAGATTTTAATTTCGTTGTCAAATCTGAAGCTCAATTTTGCTGGATACAGTATTCTTGGTTGAAATCCATTATTTTTCAGCGTTTGAAATACATTGTTCCAGGATCTTCTCCCTTTCAAAGTCTTTGCTGAGAAATCAGTTGTTAACCTAATTGGTTTACTCCTGAATGTAATCTTTCTCTTTTCTGTGGTATCTTTTAATATTCTCTTTTTGTCCTGTATGTTGGCTATCTTCATAATTATGTGTCTTGGAGTTGGTCTATTATAGTTTTGAATGTTTGGGGTCCTGTAGGCTTCCAGGATTTGGCAATCCATTCCATCTTTTATCTCTGGGAAGTTTTCTACAATTATTTCATTTAATATGCTGTCCATTCCTTTGGTTTGAATCTCTGTGCCTTCTTCTATCCCGATGACTCTCAAATTTGGTTTTTTAATGACATCCCATATCTCTTAAATAGATTGCTTATGGGATTTACAATAATGATTTTTATTTAAACAGATATTTTGGTAGGTCTATTGTTATGCTATATTGTATCATAATGAGAATGTGTCCGTATACTTTCTCTCTAAAAATTATTCCTCTCTGTCCTGCTCATCAAAAGCAGAGGATTAACACTTAGCATTATCTATTGTTTACCATAAGTAATTTTCCACACACACCATCTCACTTAAGGAATTTAGGCATCCCAGGGTTTCTGGTTATGTTTTGGGTTTTCTTCCAGTACTGGAGGCATCATGCTAAATCCCTCAGGTTTTGTGATAACCTCTGAAGTTATTTCTACTCTGGCAATACAAGTAGTATTGTGGAAACTTAGACACACATAGAAAAGGTGCTATGATAGGTCATTACATAAATGCCATCAAAATGGCAATGAAAATATGTACAATATTCTGTAATATGTTTTTAAGGTGTAGGTGTATCCTGATTCTGGGATAGTGTTTTTGAAAATTGTGATGGTAAATAAACTACTTACCAGAAACTCTCACAGAGAGGCGTAGATTTCTGGTTTTGGTGTGGCCCTTGCTGCTCTCCATACTAGCACCTGGGCTGCAAAGAAAGCTCTTGGTAAAACTGGCTGTTGGTCTCCATTCACCAAAAAATGGACCTGTTATTCTGAAAGTTACCTGTCGCATATCTGTGGCCTCATTAAGGAGTCAAAATCCTCTGATCTCTCACAATTCATTTTCCTGTGATGGACATTTATAGAGGTCTGGGGCAACCTGTTGGGAATATGCATTTGGCCTTTCCTCTGCAGCTGCTCTGGGAATCCTCAGTGTGCAAACACAACTCAAGGGCAACGGCTTGAGTTCAACTGCAACAGTGGAGAGCAGTTAATTCGGTGTTGGATTCATTAATGTCTTGGCAATCACCTGTTCCCAGCATGCAGCAAAAAGATCAGCGTCCTCTCTCTTCTGGGATGTGGGTGAGCGAAGTTCAGAGTGAGATTTCTGGGGTCAGGGTGGGTGTACACTTATTGGGATGGATTACGCACGGCATATGAAGTTTTTCCTTTATGTTACATACTTTGCCAGATGGACAGATATCAGAAGCCACAATATTAAAAGCATCCCCACTATCTTCAGCTGATCCACTCCTGCTAAGGGCTGATCCCTTACCAAACCCTGTATGACTTTGTGCCCCTTAATTTTTTGATCCTGCTGATGCTCATGACCTGGTGAAGAAATTGTTTGCTATGGAGTTTAAATGTAGAGGGAAAAAAAAGAGTCATCAAACAGCTCTTTCGGGCACAGATGGAGAAAAGACAACAAGCTTGAAAGTCTTGTAGTATTTTACTGCACAAAAATAAAAATAAAAGTATTAGATAAAGAGGTAAGTCTCTAAAACTTAAAATTTTCCATAATACAATGTGGTTTTCCTCATTCTTAGGAGAGACACATTAACAGTACTCCTAAAAAATCTTAGAATGATTAGCCATCAGGGAAAGGCAAAGCTAAAGCACATTTGAGGAAGCACTTCACACATTCCAGGGTCCTCACAATAAAAGGAATGATAATGATGTGTTTTTAAGGGAGAGAGGAAATCAGAAGCTTTATTCACCACTCTTAAGAATAAGGTAAGCTGGTTCCACTGGTCTGAAAATGATCTGGAACTTTTTCAGAAAGTTAAATATGGAGTTAACTATCCACCTCTTCCACTCCTACTTACAAACTCAAGATAAATAAAAAAGTTGTCCACCAATGATTTGTACATGAATGTTCATATTATTTTCATATTATATATAATGTTCATATTATATATACGAATCTTATTTATATTAGTCAAAAAGTGAAAATGACCAGGCAGGTCTGTAATCTAGCTACTGAAGGAGCTGAGGCAGGAGGATCACAAATTCAGGGACAACCTGGGCAAAATTGCAAGACCCTGTCTCAAAACAAAATTTTTAAAAGGGTTGGGCTTTGACTTAGTGGTAGAACATTGTTTAGTGTGCAGGAGGCTCCGGGTTCAATCTGCAGTACGACACCCACTCAGAACAAAGTAAAAATTACTATCCAGTAAGAAATGAACAAAGAAATGTGGCATTTTCATAAGATAAAAATCAGTCACAATAAGGAGGAATAAACTAAAATACTAATACAAGCTACAATATAACTGAAAATTGCAAACATCCTAAGTGAAAGGGGTCAGATCCAAAAGGTGTATATGGTATTACGTCATTAAAAATATCCACAGAAACTCGAGTGTATACATGGGTCTTTCCACATGTGAAGGAGAAACACAGAAATGGTGTTTATTTAAAACTTAGAATCAAGATCCATTAGGAAAATGCAAGTCAAAGTCACATTGCACATAGCACATCACATTCACTAGTGTTGGCTAGAACTGCAATATTGGGGGAAAGGAGATTGACTGCTTTGGTTATAGGCTTTTTGTGGAGAGAAAAGTAATAAAAATATTCTGAAATACCTGTTGATTAGAGAACCCAGGTGAGGTCACAATGTGTCACATACTTAGCACAGTATGCTTCTCCTTGTTTGAGGGGCATCACAGTGGTCATGAGACACTGTGTATTGAGAGAGTGCTCTTGTAATTGCTGCTGAAGAGTTCACATATTTATACATCTAAGACATTTCCTAGAATGAAACCATCATCTAGTTCTAATCTCACTATACAGTCTGTCTCCCAGACAGCTTTCTCAGGGCGCTCTGGACCTCGTGGCTTCTCAGGCTGTGAATAATGGGCTTCAACATAATGATCACCACACAGAAAAGCACAGAGACCAGGGTGTCTGTGTCCACACTTCTCTGGGCCTGTCATAGTGGAAGTTGGCTGTTTTATAGAAGACCACCAAGACAGTGAGGACGGACGCACAGGTGGAAAAAGCATTACTCATGCCCTGGGCAGAGGAAATCCCCAAGATGGCCGCCATGATGAGTGCGTAGGAGCCTGCAGTAAAGAGGCAGGGGCTCAGGCCCATGGTGGCACTGACAACATGGAGCACAGACTTGTTGACAGAGGTGTCTTAGCAGGAGAGTTTCAGAAGCAATGAGGTGTCACAGTGAAAGTAGCTGAACTGGTGGGGCCCACACAGACTGAGTGTGATGGCCAGAACCATGTGTGTGACCAAATTCACCAGCCCACACAGCCAGGACCCAGTCAACAGGCCAACACAGACCTTCACACTCATGATGACTGGGTACTGAGGAGGACGGCAGGTGGCCACACAGCAGTCATACTGGCCACACAGCCAGTAAGAAGCCTTCTGTGCCAGCACTTGTAACCAAGAAGAATATCTGGGAAAGGCAGACCTCATAAGAAATGGCCTTCTTTTCCCAGAAAATGTTCACCAGCAGTACTGGGAGGGTGGTGGATGTGTAGCAGACGTCCAAGAAGGTCAAATTGCTTAGAAAAAAGTACATTGGAGTGTGGAGAGCAGGACTGACCCTGGTGGCCACTATTATGAGCATGTTCCCCAGGAGAGTGGTCTGGTAAATGACCAGAAAGAGCAGGAAGAACCATCCCTGTAGGTTGGAGTGGTTGGAAAATCCCAAGAAGATGAATTCAGTGACAAGTGATTGATTGCTCATTTCCAATGTTGTCATAGCTACAAAACAGAGAAAAAAGAGACCATGATGAAAATGGACTTAGAGCACCCCAAACAGGCTTGTTAATCTTCAGTAACATGGCAAATTATATCGAATGAAAAGCAGCCTGAAGACTGATAACCTGTGGGACTGGTCTCAGGGAATCAGACACATGGAGCTGCACACATTTGCAGGGGGAATGGTAGGTGGGAGTAACCAGAGAATTGCTAGAAGCCAACAGAAAGCCATTCGATGTCATCATGGTGTGAAGTCATTTCTCACTGTCTCAGTAATCTCTGTCTCCTGTTGTCATTTTATGTAAACGTAGGATTTTTGAAGAAGTTCATTTTCATTGCAAATGTTAAGAAAAAAATTTACAATGCAGAGTCATCATCTGCAGAAGCAGTTGGTGTTGCCTTCAGTGTTTTCCAATGTAGAGTTTTTCTCATTTTACATCTATCTTGATCTCTGTGTTCAGAAAGGCTGAAGTTAACTATTCCTGTACAATGCTGAAATTATCAGGGCCAGAGCAAAATAGAGGAAAGAAGTTGATGAAGTGGGGTTGGACTGGCTATCTTAAGTATACAAGGAAGATCAGTGGAGTAGAAAGAGAATGAGAGGGCGGAGAGGTTTGGGAAGGGAGGAAATGTGAAAGATTTTTACGCAGATCATGTTATGTGCACATGGAAGTCTAAAACAGGGGACTGTACCTGTATGTATACGTAGAAAGCACCAATCAGAAATTAACAGATAAATGACCCAAAGAGAGATCAGTAGAGAAAAGGTAATGGGGGTGGGAAGGGGAGGGAGATGGGGGGTGGGGACTGAATGGAGTAAATCAGATTCCATGCACTTAGGATCTTTTCCAAATCAACCCAACTTCTATGTATAACTATTATGCTCTAATAAAAAATTTAAGAAGATGACATGATCCTATAAGCAAAGAGTGAGATTTGAATTCTTCTTGACCTATTTGTATACCTTTAATTTCTTTCTTTTGTCCAATGGCTCTGGCAATGTCAAGGATGAAGTTGAATAGAAGTGGTGAAAGAGGGGGCACCCTGTCTGCTTCAGGTTTTTAGAGTGAATGCTTTCAACCTTTCTCCACTTAGAATGATGCTGCCTTGGGTTAAGCATAGATAGCTTTTACAATGCTTTTACAAAGTTCCTTCTATCCCTAGTGTTTCTACTGTTTTGACAGGTAGAGGTGCTATATTTTGTTAAATGCTTTTTCTGCATCTATTTAGATGATCAATAAACTTAAATCTCTCTTAAATAAACTTAATCTCTCACCTTTGGCTAAACATTCAGATCATCTCCAGTCCTATAAATATTTTAATGAACATTTTCCTACATAAACATATGTGACCATTTCGAATTATCTCTTCAGAATAAAATTTAAATCTGATGTAAAAGAATTTGTTGTGCAGTTTCTATTTAAAACTAGCTCATGGGAGAAATTATATTAAGTTAAATAAGCCAGACACATAAAGAGAAATAGCAGTTTTTCACTTATTTGTGGAAGCTCAAAAGTTGATCTCAGAGAAGTGGGGAGTAGAGCGGTGGTTATTGGATCCTGGGAGAGAATCACAAAAATCATTGTGAGTCTGATTTCTCAAAGACGCATGTGAAGGACTGCCTGAAACATGCCCTCTGAGTGTGGTCTTTAAAAAAAATTAGAGTGAACTTCTAACAGGGTCCTCAGAAAATCTCTCTTTTCTCCTCTGTGGGCAGCAGGAGGTCCATGGGTCTGGCTGCCTAGGAGCTAGCTGTGGTGTGCAAATCGGTAGCACCAGGACGGCTGGAGAATCTCAATAATCACTAGTAGACCACATTCTAGGTGATGGCAGGCTGGAAACAGGCCATCCAGAAGGAAATGTCTTGAGCTCTGAACATGACAGAATCTGGGGATTTAGGAAACGGTTGTGGGTCCAATCCACTCATAACACCTACTCCCTGGGTCAGTCCACGGTTGCCACAGTTATCACAGGCCTGACCAGAACAACCCAGAGGGGGAGATGCACTCTGGCCTTCTGGCTTGGAGGTTTGTTGTGGGGACAGCTGACCCATTGCTTCAGGCCTGAGATGAAGTGGGACACCAAGGTGGAAGGGAACGAGAAAGGAAGCGTCCCTAGCTCATGGCAGCCAGAATGTTGGGGCAGGGGAGGGGACAGGAGGAGACAGTTCACAGGGGACAAGATGTGATTCCCCAGGGCATGTCCCCATCCACACTCCACCTGCCCACACTCCTCTCAGTAAAGTGGGCCTTTCAGATAACTAACCCACAAAATGGATGGATCCACAGATTAGGTCACAAGTCTCACAGTCTAATCATTTCACCTCTGAAAACTGCTACTGTGGCTGACCCTGAGCTTTTGGTGGGGGGATACCTTATTTCTAAGCCACAATAGTCTCTACAGTCCATGTGCTTTGGTTAGAATACCTTCATGTAGTCAGAGAGAGTAATCGGGTGCCAAAACAAGATTAAAAGGAAATATCTGGTAACTGAAGATGTGACATTTGGAGCTTGGGGAAAAGCTCTGAAGAGGAGCCCTTGGTGGAGCACTTTAAAGTCCTGGTGACAAGGACACAAAAGGGCACCTGGTCTGTGGGGTAGCTTAGTGGCAGTGGGATCACTCATTAAAAAATTAAAAAAAAATGAGAAGGAGCGTGTCTGGGGAGAGGAAAGGAGGAAAAAATGTTGGGCCTGGAGTCTGGGTACCTCCGGGATCTCCCCAAGAAGATTCCAGGAAGCAGCGGGACAGTTTCCCAGGAGATAGGCCTGGGAGTCATGGCTTAGAGTGACTGGGGAAGTCACAGGTGCTCACAAAGCCAAAAGAGAGCAGGGTGAGGAGAGAGGGCCTGATTGACTGTGTGGAAATGAAGGTGTCCAGAAGGAGGCTCACCAGCTATCAGCAATCATTCTGCACCACAGTGTCAAAGCTCTGCTCTCTGTACCAGGCCTTCTGCACCCCAGTCTAAAACCTCTGCTTCCTGCAACAATCCTTCTCCACCCCAGTCTCCAAGTTCTTCTCTCTGCAACACTCCTTCTGCACCTCAGTCTGAAAACTCTGCTCTCTGCAACAATCATTTTGCACCCCAGTCTCCAACCTCTGCTCTCTGTAACAGTCCTTCTACACCTCAGTCTCCAAACTCTGCTTTCTATAATATCCTTCTGCACATTAGTCTCCAAACTGAGATATCTGTCACAGGCCTTCTGCACCTCAGTCTCCAACCTCTGCTCCCTGCAAGAAAACTTCTGCACCCCAGTCTCCAAGTTCTGCTCTCTGAATAAGTCCTTCTGCACCCCACTCTCGAACATCTGCTCTCTGCAACAGTCCTTCTGCACCTAAGTCTGAAAACTCTGCTCTCTGCAACAATCATTCTGCAACACAGTCTCCAAACTCTGCTCTCTGTAACAGTCCTTATTCACCTTAGTATCCAAACTCTGCTATCTATAATATCCTTCTGCAACCTAGTCTATAAACTGTGCTATCTGTAACAGTCCGTCTGCAATCCAGTCTCCAATCTCTGCTCTCTGTAACAGTCCTTCTGCACCCCAGTCTCTAACCTCTTCTCTCTATAACTATCCTTCTTCATCTCAGTCTCAAACCTCTGCTCTCTGCAAATGTCCTTCTGCACCCCAGTCTCCAACCTCTGCTCTCTGTAACAATCCCTCTGCACCTCAGTCTCCAACCTCTGCTCTCGGCAACGGTTGTTCTTCACCCCAGTCTCCACACTCTCTTCTCTGCAACAGTCCTTCTGCACCCCAGTCTCCAAACTGTGCCATCTGTAACAATCCTTCTGCACCCCAGTCTCCAACATCTGCTCTCTGTAACAGGACTTCTGCAACTCAGTCTCCAATGTCTGCTCTCTGTAACAGGCCTTTTGCACTCCAGTCTCCAACCTCTTCTCTCTGCGAGGATTCTTCTGCACCTCAGGCTACAACCTCTGCTCTCTGCAACAATCCTTCTGCACCCCAGTCTCCAAACTCTGCTCTCTGTAAAATTTTTCTGCACCCCGTTCTCCAAACTTTGCTCTCTGTAACAGTCATTATGCACCTCAGTCTCCAACCTCATCTCTCTGCAACGGCCCTTCTACACCCCAGTATCTAACCTCTGTTCTCTGCATCAGTCCTTCTGCACCCAGGCTACAAACTCTGCTCTCTGTAACAGTCCTTCTGCACCCCAGTCTCCGAACTCTTCTTTCCATATTCGTTATTCTGCACCGGAGTCTAAAAACTCTGCTCTCTGTAACAGTCCTTCTGCACTTCAGTCTCCAACCTCTGCTCTCTGTAATTTCCTTCTGAAACCCATTGTCAAAACACTGCTCTCTGTAACAGTCCTTCTGCACCCCAGTCTCCAAACTCTGCTCTCTGTAACAGGCATTCTGCACCGCAGTCTTCAACCTCTGCTCTCTGTAACAGGCGTTCTGCACCCCAGTCTCTAACCTGTGCTCTCTGCAACGATCCTTCTGTACCCCAGTCTCCAAACTCTGCTCTCTGTAACAGTCCTTCTGCACCCTAGTCTCCAACATCTGCTCTCTGCATCGATTCTTCTTCTCCGTAGAATCCACACTCTGCTCTCTGCAACGGTCCTTCTACACCCCAGTTTCCAAACTCTGCTTTTCGAAACAGTCATTCTGCACCCCAGTCTCCAACCTCTGCTCTCAGTAACAGGACTTCTGCAACTCAGTCTCCAAAGTCTGCTCTGTGTAACAGGCCTACTGCACTCCAGTCTCCAACCTCTTCTCTCTACAACGATTCTTCTGCACTTCAGTCTCCAACCTCTGCTCTCTGCAACTATCCTTCTGCACCCCAGGATCCAACATCTGCTCTCTGAAACAGTCTTTCTGCACCTCAGTTTGAAAACTGTGCTCTCTGCAAAAATCCTTCTGCCCTCGAGTTTCCAAACTTTGCTCTCTGTAAAAGTTCTTCTGAACCTCAGTTTCCAAAATGCTCTCTGTAAGATCCTTCTCCAACAGAGTCTCGAAATTGTGCTAGTTTTAACAGTCCTTCTGCAATCCAGTCTCCAAGTTCTGCTCTCTGTAACAGTCCTTCTGCACCCCAGTCTCCAACCTCTGCTCTCTGCAACAGTCCTTCTGCACCCCAGTATCCAAACTCTTCTCTGTGCTACAGTACTTTTGCACCCCAGTCTCCAACATCTGCTCTCTGTATCAGTCCTTTTGTACCTCAGTCTCAAACCTCTGCTCTCTGCAGCAGTCCGTTTACACCTAGTAAACAAACTCTGATCTGTGTAACGATTTTTCTGCACCTTTGTTTCCAACCTCTGCTCTCTGCAACGACCCATCTGCACCTCAGTCTACAACCTCTGCTCTCTGTAAAAGTCGTTCTGCACCTCAGTCTCCATCCTTTGATCTCTGTAATGGTCCTTCTACAGCCCAGTCTCCAATCTCTTTTCTCTCTAACAATCCTTATGCACCTCTGTCTTCAACGACTGTTCTCTGTAACAGTCCTTCTGCACCCCAGTCTCCAAACTCTACTCTCTGTATCAGTCCTTCTGTACCACAGTTTCCTACCTTCTGCACCCCAATTGCCAACCTCTGCTTTCTGAAACAGTCCTTCTGCACCTCAGACTTTAACCTCTGCTCTCTGTAACAGTCATTGTAAGCCTCAGTCTGAAACCTCTGCTCTCTGCAACAATCCTTCTAAACCCCAGTCTCCAAACTGTGACATCTGTAACAATCCTTCTGCACCCCAGTCTCCAACATCTGCTCTCTGTAACAGGACTTCTGCAACTCAGTCTCCAAAGTATGCTCTCTGTAACAGGCCTACTGCACTCCAGTCTCCAACCTCTTCTCTCTACAACGATTCTTCTGCACTTCAGTCTCCAACCTCTGCTCTCTGCAACAGTCCTTCTGCACCCCAGTCTCCAACCTCTGCTTTCTGTAAGATTCTTCTGCACCCCGTTCTCCAAACTTTACTCTCTGTAACAGTCATTATGCACCTCAGTCTCCAACCTCATCTCTCTGCAACAGCCCTTCTGCGTCCCAGTATCCAACGTCTGTTCTCTGCAGCAGTCCTACTGCACCCAGGCTACAAACTCTGCTTTCTGTAACAGTCCTTCTGCACCCCAGTCTCCGAAATCTTTTTTCCGTTTCAGTTATTCTGCACCGCAGTCTCCAACCTCTGCTCTCTGCAACAGTTTTTCGGCACCCCAGTCTCCAACCTCTTCTCTCTGCAACAGTCCTTCTACACCCCAGTCTCGAACCACTGCTCTCTGCAATGATCTTTCTGCATCCGAGTCTCCAACGTCTGCTCTCTACAACAGTCCTTCTGCACCCCAGTCTCCAACCTCTGCTCTCTGCTACAGGTCTTCTGCACCCCAGTCTCCAATCTCTGCTCTCTGCAATATTTCTTTTGCACCCCAGTCTCCAACATGTGTTCTCTGAAACTTTCCTGTAGCAACCCAGTCTTCAACCTCTGCTCTCTGTAGCGATTCTTCTGCACCTCAGTCTTCAACCTCTGCTCTATGCAACGATCCTTCTCTACCACAATCTCCAAGTTTTGCAAACTCTAACGGTCCTTCTGCACCAAAGTCTCCAACCTCTGCTCTCTGAAACGATCCTTCTGCACCTCACTCTCCAAACTCTTCTCTCTTTTCTAACAATCCTTCTGCACCCCAGTATCCAACATCTGCTCTCTGCATCGATGCTTCTTCTCCCCAGGTCCCAACTTTTGCTCTCTGCAATGGTCCTTCTGCACCCCAGATTCTGACCTCTGCTCTGTGTAACAGTCCTTCTGCACATCAGTCTCAAAACTCTGCTCTCTGCAACAGTCCTTCGGCACCACAGTCTCCAAACTCTGCTCTCAGTAACAGTTCTTTTGCACCCCAGTCTCTGCACTACGTAAAATTCCTTCTGCACCCCAGTCTCCATCATCTGCTCTATGTAAGAATTATTTTTAACCCCAGTCTCCAACCTCTCCTCTCTGTAAAAGTCCTTCTCCACCTCAGTCTCGAAGTTCTGCAATCTGTAACGGTCCTTCTGCACCACAGTCTCTAACCTCTGCTCTCTCAAACGAACCTTATACACCTCAGTCTCAAACCTCCACTCTCTATAACAGTCCTCCTGCACCCCAGTCTAAAACATCTGCTCTCTGCAACGACCCTTCTTCTTGCCAGGTTCCAAGCTCTTCTCTCTACAATGGTTTTTCTTCCCCCCCTTTCTCCAACCTCTGCTTTCAGTAACAGTTCTTCTGCACCCCAATCTCCAATCTCTGTTCTCTGTAAGATCGTTCTGCAACCCATTCTTCAAACTCTGCTCTCTGTATCAATCCTTCTGCACCCCAGTCTCCAAATTCTGCTCTGTGTAACAGGCCTTCTGCACCCCAGTATCCAACCTGTGCTCTCTGCAATAATCCTTCTGCACCTCAGTCTCCAAACTCTGCACTCTGAAACATTCCTTCTGCACCGCAGGATCCAACATCTGCTCTCTGCTACAGTCTTTCTGCACCTCAGTATGAAACCTCTGTTCTCTGCAACAATCTTTTTGCACCCCAGTTTCCAAACTTTGCTCTCTGTAACAGTCCTTCTGAACCTCAGTCTCCAAAATGCTCTCTGTAAGATCCTTCTGCAACCCTGTCTCGAAACTGTGCTATCTGTAACAGTTCTTCTGCACCCCAGTCTCCAAACACTGCTCTCACTAACAGGCCTTATGCACCCCACTCTCCAACGTCTGCAATCTGTAACAGGCCTTCTGCACCCCAGTCTCAAACCCCTGTTATCTGCATCAGTCCTTCTGCACCCAAGTCTCCAACCTCTGCTGTCTGTAACAGTCATTCTCTATCGCAGTCTCCAACATCTGCTGTCTGCAACAGTCCTTCTGCACCCCAGTCTCCACACTCTAATCTCTGTAACAGTCCTTCTGGACCTCATTCTCAAACCTCTTCTCTCTGTATCAGACCTTCTGAACCCCAGGCTTCAACCTCTGCTATCTGTAACCGTCTTTCTGCACCCCAGTCTCCAACCTCTGCTCTATGCAACATTTTTTTCTGCACCCCAGTATCCTACCTCTAATTTCTAACAATCGTTCTGCACCCCAGTCTCCAACCTCTGCTCTCTGTAACAGTCCTTCTGCACCGCAGTCTCCACCTTCTGCTCTCTGCAACATTTCTTCTGCACCTTAGTCTCCATCTGTCCTCTCTGTAACTGTAATTCTGCACCCACTTCTTCATCTTTTGCTCTCTGTAATGACCATTCTGCACCACAGTCTCAAACCTCAGCTTTCTGCAAGGATCCTTATGCACGTCGGTCTCCAAACTTTGCTGTCTGGAATTATCCTTCTGCACCTCAGTCTCCAAACTCTGCTCTCTATAACAGGCCTGCTGCACCCCAGTCTCAAACCTCTTCTCTCTGCAATGACCCTCTGCACCTCAGTCTCCAACCTCTGCTCTCTGCAACAGTCCTTTGCACCCCAGTTTCCAACCTTTGCTCTCTGTAAGATCCTTCTGCACCCCAGTCCCCAACCTCTGCTGTCTGTAAAAGTCATTCTACACCTCAGTCTCCAACCTCTGCTTTCTGCAGAATTTCTTCTGAACCCAAGTCTCCTAAACCTTTTCTCTGCAATAGTCCTTCTGCACCCTAGTCTCCAAACTCTGCTCACCGAAACACTTCTTATGTACCGCAGTCTCCAAACTCTGCTCTCTGTAATGGTCATTCTGCACTCCAGTCTCCAACCTCTGCTCTCTGTAACAGTCCTTCTACACATCAGTCTCCAACCTTTGCTCTCTGCAAAAGTTCTTCTACACCCCAGTCTCAAACATCTGCTCTCTGCAACAGTCCTTTTACACCCAAGTCTCCAACCTCTACTTTCTGCAAAGATCCTTCTGCACCCCAGTCTCCAACATCTGCTCTCTGTAATAGTCCTTCTGCACTCCAGTCTCCAACATCTGGTCTCCATAAGATCCTTCTGCACCCCAGTTTTCAAACTCTGCTCATCGTGGCATTCCTTCTGCACCCCATTCTCCAAGCTCAACTCTCTATAACAGTCCTCTGTACTGCAGTCTCCAAACTCTGCTCTCTGTAATGATCCTTCTGCACCTCAGTCTCAAACTTCTGCTCTCTGTATCAGACTTTCTGCACACCAGGCTTCAACCTCTGCTCTCTGTAACCGTCCTTCTGCACCCCAGTCTCCAACCTCTGCTCTATGAAACAGTCTTTCTGCACCTTAGTCTCCAAACTCTGCACTCTGCAACATTCCTTCTGCAACCCAGTATCCTACCTCTGCTTTCTAACAATCCTTCTGCACTTCAGTCTCCAAACTCTCCTCTTTGCAATTGTCTTTCTGCTCCCCAGTCTCCAACCTCTGTTCTTTGCATAAGACCTTCTGCCCCACAGTCTCCAACATCTGCTCTCAGTTACAGTCCTTCTGTAATAAAGTCTCCAACCTTTGTTCTCTGTAACGGACCTTATGCACCCCAGTCTCCAACTTTTGCTTTTTGTATCAGTTCTTCTGCACCTCAGTCTTCAACCTTCCTCTCTGTAACAGTCTTTCTTCACCTCAGAATCCAACCTCTGTTCTCTGCAACAGTCCACCAGCTCCCCAATCTCCAAACTCTGCTCTCTGCAACAGTCCTTCTGCACCTCAGTGTCCAAACTTTGTTCTCTGTAAGTGTCTTTTTGCACCACATTCTCTAAACTCTGCCTTCTGTATCAATTTTTCTGCACCACATTCTCCAAACTCTGTTCTCTGTATCAGTCCTCTGCACCTCAGTCTGCAACCTCTGCTGTCTGCAATAGTTATTATGCACCCTAGTCTCCAACCTCTGCTCTCTGTAACAGTCCTTCTTCACCTCAGTCTCCAACATCTGCTCTCTGTAAGTTCCTTCTGCAACCCAGTCGACAAATTCTGCTCTCTGTAACAGGCATTCTTCCCCCCAGTCTCCAACCTCTGCTCTTTGTAAGAGCCCTTCTTCTCCCCAGTCTCCAACCTCTGCTCTGTGCCAGAATCCTTATTAAACCCAGTCTACAACTCCGCTCTCTGCAACAGTCCCTCTGAACCTCAGTCTGAAACCTCTGCTCTCTGCAACGATCCTTCTGCACCCCTGTCTCCAAAGTCTGCTGTTCGCAACAGTCCTTCTACACCCCAGTCCCCAACCTCAGTTCTCTGAAAGATCCTCTTGCACCACATTCTCCAACCTCTTCTTTTTGTAACAGTCCTTCTGCACCCCAGTCTCCTCCTCTGCTCTCTGCCTGGATCCCTCTGATTCTCAGTCTCCAATCTCTGCTCTCTGCAATGATCCTTCTGCACCCCAGTCTCCAATCTCTCTTCTCTGTAAAAGTCCTTCTGTACTGCAGTCTCCAACCCTGCTCTCTGTAACGGTCCTTCTGCACCCGAGTCTCCAAACTCTTCTTTCTGTATCAGTCCTTCTGCACCCCAGTTTTCAATCTCTGCTCTGTGTAACTGTCCTTCTGCACGTTAGTCTACAACCTCTGCTCTCTGCTTCAATCCTTCTGCACCCCAATCTCCCACCTCTACTCTTTGCAACTGTCCTTCTACACCCCAGTCTAAAACCTCTACTCTCTGCAACAGTCTTTCTGCACCCCAGTCTCCAAACTCTTCTCTCTGTATCAATTCTTCTGCACCTCATTCTCCAACCTGTGCTCTCTGCAACGGTCCTTCTGCACCTCAAAATACAACCTCTACTCTCTGTAACAGTGCTTCTGCACCTCAGTCTCTAACCTAGCTTTCTGTAAGATCCTTCTGCTACCCAGTCTTCAAACTCTGCTATTTGTAACAGTCCGTCTGCACCAAGGTCTCCAACCTCTGCTCTCTGCAATGATATTTCTGCACCACAGTTTCCAAACTCTGCTCGCTGCAACAGTCCTCCAACTTCTGTTCTCTGTAACAATCCTTTTGCACCTCAGTCCCCAAAGTCTGCTTTCTGCAATCGTCTTTCTGCACCCCATTTTTCAACCTCTCCTCTCTGTAACAATCGTTTTGCACACCAGACTCCAACCTCTGCACTCTGCAACGCTTGTTTTGCAACCCAGTCTCCAACCTCTGCTCTCTGCAAAAGTCTTTCTACACCCCAGTCTCCAACATCTGCTCCCTGAAACAGTCCTTCTTCACCTCAGTCTGAAAAGTCTGCTCTCTGCAACTATTCTTCTACACCCTAGTCTCCAAAATCTGCTTTCTGTAACAGTGCTTCTGCATCTCAGTCTCCCACCTCTGCTCTCTGTAACAGTCCTTCTGCACCCCAGTCTTCAATCTCTGCTCTCTGTAAGATCCTTCTGCACCCCAGTTTCCAAACTATGCTCTCTGTAACATTCTTTCTCCACCCCAGGCTCCAAACTCTGCTCTCTGCAACTGTCCTTCTGCACGCAAATCTCCAACCTGTGTTCTCTGCAACAGTCCTTCTTCACCCTAGTCTCAAGCCTCTACTCTCTGTAACAGTCCTTCTGCATCCCAGTCTCCAACCTCTGCTCGCTGTTAAAGGCCTTCTGCACGTTAGTCTCCAAACTCTTCTCTCTGGAACAGGCCTTCTGCGTCCCTGTCTCCAAAGTCTTCTCTCTACAGCGATCCTTCTCCAACCCAGTATCCAACCTCTGCTATGTGCAACAGTTCGTGTGCACCTTAGTCTCCAAACTCTCCTCTCTGTAAGATCTTTCTGCACCCCAGTCTCCAAACTCTTATCTCTGTAACAGGCCTTTTGCACCCCATTCTCCAATCTCTGCTCTCTGTACGAATCCTTCTGCACCTTAGTCTCCATGATCTGCTCTCTTCAATGGTCCTTCTGCACTGCAGTCTCAAACCTCTGTTGTCTGCAACAGTCCTTCAGCACCCCAGTCTTCAATCTCTGCTCTCTGTAAGATAGTTTGGCACCCCAGTTTCCAAACTATGCTCTCTGTAACATTCTTTCTCCACCCCAGGCTCCAAACTCTGCTCTCTGCAACTGTCTTTCTGCACGCAAGTCTCCAACCTGTGTTCTCTGCAACAGTCCTTCTGCACCCTAGTCTCAAGCCTCTACTATCTGTAACAGTCCTTCTGCACCCAAGTCTCCAACCTATGCTCCCTGTTAAAGGCCTTCTGCACGTTAGTCTCCAAACTCTTCTCTCTGGAACAGGCCTTCTGCGTCCCTGTCTCCAAAGTCTTCTCTCTGCAGCGATCCTCCTCCAACCCAGTATCCAACCTCTGCTATGTGCAACAGTTCGTGTGCACCTTAGTCTCCAAACTCTCCTCTCTGTAAGATTTTTCTGCACCCCAGTCTCCAAACTCTTATCTCTGTAACAGGCCTTCTGCACCCCATTCTCCAACCTCTGCTCTCTGTTAGAATCCTTCTGCACCTTAGTCTCCATGATCTGCTCTCTTCAATGGTCCTTCTGCACTGCAGTCTCCAACCTCTGTTGTCTGCAACAGTCCTTCAGCAACTAAGTCTCCAAACTCTGCTATCTGCAACATTCCTTCTGCACCCCAGTCTTTAACATCTGTTCAATGCAACAGTTCTTCTGCACCCCAGTCTGCAACATCTACTCTCTGAAACAGTCCTTCTCCATCCCAGTCTCCAAACTCTGCAATCTGTAACAGTCCCTCTGTACTGCAATCTCCAACCTCTGCTCTCTGTAACGGTCCTTCTGCAACCCAGTCTCCAAACTCTGCTTTCTGTATCATTCCTTCTGAACCCAGTCTCCAAACTCTGCTCTCTATAACAGTCCTTCTGCATCTCAGTCTCCTACCTATGCTCTCTGCAACAGTCCATCTACACCCCAGTCTCCAAACTCTGCTGTCTCCAACAGTCCTTCTGAACCCCAGTCTCCAATCTATGCTCTCTGTAACAATCCTACTTCATCTCAGTCTCACACCTCTACTCTCTTAAACAGTCCTTTTCCATCTCAGTCTTTAACGTCTTCTCTCTGTAAGATCCTTCTTGAACCCAGTCTCCAATCTCTTCCCCCTTTAACATTCCCTCTGCACCCCTTATCCAAACTCTCCTCTCTGTAACAGGCCTTCTAGACCCCAGTCTCCAAAGTCTGTTTTCTATAAAAATCCTTCTCCACCACAGTATCTAAACTCTGCTCTCTGCAACGATCCTTCATCACCCCAGTCTCCACCCTCTTCACTCTGCAACAGTCCGTCTGCACCCCAGTCTCCAACATGTGCTCTCTGAAACAGGCCTTCTGCACCTCAGTCTTAAAACTCTGTTCTCTGCACCTATCATTCTGCACCTCAGTCTCCAACCTCTACTCTCTGTAACAGTCCTTCTGCACCTCAGTCTGCAACATCTCCTCTCTGTACCAGTCCTGCTACACCTCGGTCTACAATCTCTGCTCTTCTTAAGATCCTTCTGCAACTTTGTCTAAAAACTCTGCTCTCTGTAACAGTTCTTCTTCACCCCAGTCTCCAAACCCTGCTCTCTGTAACAGACCTTTTGCACCCCAATCTCCAACCTCTACTCTCTCTAACAGTGTTTTTGCAACTCAGTCTCCAACCTCTGCTCTCTGCAACGGTCCTTCTGCACCTCAGTCTCCAGCTCTACTCTCTGTAAAAGTCCTTCTGTACCCCAGTCTCAAATCTCTACTGTCTGCAACGATCCTTCTGCACCCCATTCTCCAACGTCTACTCTCTACAAAACTCCTTCTGCACCCCAGTCTCCAACCTCTGCTCTATGCAATGATTGTCTGCACGCCAGTCTCCAACGTCTCCAGTCCTCAACAGTCTTTATGCACACCTGTCTCCAACCTCTGCTTTCTGTCAGAACCTTCTGAATGCCAGTTTAAAAACTCTGTTCTCTGTAACATTTCTACTACACCCCAGGCTCCAACCTAAGCATTCTGCACCGGTCCTGCTGCACCCCAGTCTCCAAACTCTGTTCTCTGCAGCAGTCCAACTGCTCCCCAGTCTCCAACCTCTTCTCTCTGTAACGGTCCTTCTGCACTCCAGTTTCAAAACTCTGCTTTCTGTATCAGTCCTTCTGTACCACTGTTTCCAACCTCGGCTCTGTGTAACAGTCCTTCTGCACCACTGTGTCCAACCTCTGCTTTCTGCAACCTTACTTCTGCACCCCATTCTCTAACCTCTGCTCTCTGCAAAAGTCCTTCTGAAAAACAGTCTCCAACATCTGTTCTCTGCAACAGTCCTACTGTACCCTATTCTCCAAACTGTGCTCTCTGTAACGGTCCTTCTGCACCCCAGTCTCCAACCTCTGTTTTCTGTATCAGTAATTGCACCCCGGTCTCCAACTTTGATCTTTGTAATATTCTTTCTGCACCTCAGTCTCCAACCTCTGCTCTCTGCGAGAGTTCTTCTACACCCGAGTCTCCAACCTATGCTCTCTTCAAAATTTCTTCTCCACCCCAGTCTCAAACATCTGCACTCTGAAACAGGTCTTCTCCACCCCAGTCTCCAAAATCTGCACTCTGAAACAGTTCTTCTCCACCCCAGTCTCCAAACTCTGCTCTCTGTAACAGTCCTCCTGTATTACTGTCTCCAAAATTTCCTTTCGGTAACAGTCCGTTTGCATCCAGTGTCCAACCTCTGCTTTCTGTATCAGTCCTTCTGCACCCCGGTCTTTAACCTCTTCTCTCGGTTACAGTCCTTCTGCTCCTCAGTCTCCAAACTCATCTCTCTGCAACAGTCCTTCTGCACCCAAGTCTCCAACACCCGCTACCGGAAACAGTCCTTCTACACCCCATTCTCCAAACTCTGCTATCTGCAACAGTCTTTCTGCACCCCAGTCTCCAGCCTTTGCTATCTGTAACAATCCTTCTGCACCTTAGTCTCCAACCTCTGCTCTCTGCAATGGTCCTTCTACACCTCAGTCTGCAAACTCTACTCTCTGTAACATTCCTTCTGCACCTCAGTCTTCCACCTCTGCTCTCAGTAAGATCCTACTGCAAGCCAGTCTCCAAACTCTGCCTTCTGCAAAGATCCTTCTGCACGCCAGTTTCCAAACTCTGCTCTCTGTAACAGGCCTGTTGCACCTCTGTATTCAAACTCTTCTCTCTGTAAGATGTTTCTGCAACTGTGTCTTCAAACTATGCTTTTTCTAACAGTCCTTCTGCACCCAAGTCTCCAAACTCTGCTCTCTGCAACAGTCCTTCTGCACCACAGTCTCTAACATCTGTTCTCTGAAACAATTCTTCTTAACCTCAGTTCCCAAACTCTGATCTCTGCAATGGTCCTTCTGCACCCCAGTCTCAAACCTCTGCTCTCTGTCAAAATCCTTCTGCACCCCAGTCTCCAACCTCTGCTCTCTGAGATGATCCTTCTGCACCCAGTCTCAAACATCTGCTCTCTGCAACAATCCTTTATCTCAGTCTGAAAACACTTCTCTCTGCAACAATCCTTGTGCACCCCAGTATCGAAACTCTGCTTTCTGTAACAGTAATTCTGCACCTCAGTCTCCAACCTCTGCTCTCTGTAACAGTCCTTCTGCACCACCGTATCCAACCTCTACTCTCTGTAAGATCCTTCTGCACCCCAGTTTCCAAACTCTTCTCTCTGTAACATTCCTTCTTGTCCCCAGTCTCAAACTCTGCTCTCTGTAACAGTCCTTTTGCTCCCCAGTCTCCAACCTCTGCTCTCTGTAACAGTCCTTCTGTACCACAGTCTCCAACCTCTGCTCTCTATAACAGTTTTTCTGTATCACAGTCTCCAAACTCTGCTCTCTGCAACGGTCCTTCTGAACCCCATTCTCCAAACTCTGTTGTCTGCAAGCGTCCTTCAGCACCGCAGTCTCCAACCTCTGCTCTATGCAACAATCCTTCTGCACCACAGTCCCCAACTTATGCTCCCTGCAACAGTTCTTCTGCACCCCAGTCTCCAACATCTACTGTCTGAAACAGTCCTTCTCCACCGCCGTCTCCAACCTCTGCTCTATGTATCAGTCCTTCTGTACTGCAATGTCCAACCTCTGCTCTCTATAATGGTCCTTCCGCACCCCAGTCTCCAACTTCTGCTTTCTGTATTAGTCCTTCTGCACCCCATTCTCCAACCTCTGCTGTCTGTAACAGTCCTTCTGCACCTCAGTCTCCAACTTCTGCTCTCTGCAACAGTCCTTGTGCACCCCAGTCTCCAACCTCTGCTCTCAATAACAATCTTTCTGTACCTCAGTCTCCAACCTCTACTCTCTGTTACAGTCCTTCTGCATCTCCGTCTTCAACCTCTGCTCTCTGCAACAGTCCTTCTGCACCGCTGTCTCAAATTCTGGTTTCTGCAACAGTCCTTCTTCACCTCAGTTTCGAAACTCGGATCTCTGCAATGGTCCTTTTTAACCCCTGTCTCCAACCTCTGCTCTCTGTAACAATCCTACTGCACCCCAGTCTCAAACATTTGCTCTCTGCAAAGATCCATCTGCACCCCAGTCTCCAACATCTGCTCTCTGCAACTATCCTTCTGCACCTCAGTCTGAAAACTCTGCTCTCTACAACGATCCTTGTGCATTTCAGTCTCTAAATTCTGCTTTCTGTAACAGTCCTTCTGCACCTCAGTCACCAATCTCTGCTCTCTGTAACAGACCTTTTGCACCCCAGTCTCCAAATTCTGCTTTCTGTCAGGGTCCATCTGAACCCCAGTCTCCAACCTCTTCTCTCTGTAAAAATCTTTCTGCACCCCAGTCTCCAACCTCTGCTCTCTGCAACAATCCTTTTACACCCCAGTCTCCAAACTCTGCTCTTTGAAAACGTCCTTCTTCAGCCTAGTCTACAACATCTGCTCTCGGCAAAAGTCCTTCTGCACCTCAGTCTGAAAACTCTGCTCTCTGCAATGATCCTTGTGCACCCCAGTCTCCAAACTCTGCACTCTGAAACATTCCTTCTCTACCCCAGTCTTCAACCTTTTCTCTCTGTAAAAGTCCTCGTGTAGTGCAGTCTCCAAAATCTGCTCTCTGTAACGGTCCTTCTGCACCCCAGTCTCCAACCTCTGCTTTCTGTATCAGTTTTTCTGCACCCCAGTCTCAAACCTCTGCTCTCTGTAACAGTTTTTCTTAACCTCAGTCTCCAAACTCTGCTCTCTGCCACAGTCCTCCTGCACCAAAGTCTCCAATATCTACTCCCTGCAACATTCCTTCTACACCTCAGTCTCTAAACTCTACTCTCTGTAACAGTCCTTCTGCACCTCAGTCTCCAACATTTCCTCTTTGTATAATTTTTCTGCAAACCAGTCTCCAAACTCTGCCCTCTGTAACAGTCCTTCTGCACCCCTTCTCCAAACTATGTTCTCTGTAACAGTCTTTTTGCACCCCAGTGTCAATACTCTGCTCTCTACAACGATCCTTCTGCACCCCAGTCTCCATCCTCTGCTCTCTGCAAAAGTCTTTCTCCACCCCAGTCTCCAAACTCTGCTCTTTGTAACAGTACTCTTGTAGTGCAGTCTCCAAAATCTGCTCTCTGTAACGGTCCTTCTGCACCCCAGTCTTCAAATTCTGCTCTCTGTAACAGTCCTTCTGCAACTCAGTCTCCAAACTCTGCTCTCTGCAACAGTCTTTCTGCACCTCAGTCTGAAAACTCTTTTCTCTGCAACGACCCTTTTGCACCCTAGTCTCCAACCTCTGCTCTCGGTAACAGTCCTATTGTACCTCAGTCTCCAAACTCTGCTCTCCATAAGATCCTTCTGCAACCCTGTCTCTAAACCCTGCTTTCAGTAACAGTTTTTCTGCACACCAGTCTCCAACCTCTGCTCTCTGTAATAGGCCTTTTGCACCCCATTCTCCAAACTGTGCTCTCTGTAACAATGCTTCTGTACCTCAGTCTACAAACTTTGCTCTCTGCAATAGTCCTTCTGCTCCCCAGTCTCCAACATCTGCTCTCTGGAACAGTCCTTCTGTATCAAATCTCCAACCTCTGCCTATTTAACAGTCCTACTGTAATGCAGTCTCCAAACTTTGCTCTCTGCAACAGTCCTTCTGCAACCA
Organism: Ictidomys tridecemlineatus; assembly: GCF_052094955.1. Classification (NCBI taxonomy): domain Eukaryota; kingdom Metazoa; phylum Chordata; class Mammalia; order Rodentia; family Sciuridae; genus Ictidomys; species Ictidomys tridecemlineatus. The sequence continues at coordinate 121,136 of NW_027520976.1, forward strand.
AATCTCCAACCCATGCTCTCTGCAGCAGTTCTTCTACACCCCAGTGTCTACCTCTGCTCTCTGCAACAGTCCCTCTGGAACCCAGTCTCCAAACTCTTCTCTCTGTAACAATTTTTTTGCAACTCAGTCTTCAAACTCTGCTTTCTGCAACGGTCTTTCTACACCACAGTCTCCAAAAACTACTCTCTGTAAATGTACTTCTGAACCCCTTCTCCAAACTCTGCTCTCCATAATAGGCCTACTGCAACGCAGTCTCTGCAACGATCCTTCTGCACCCCAGTCTCCAAATTCTGATCTCTGTAATAGTCCTTTTACACCTCAGTCTCGAACCTCTGATCACTGTAAGATCCTTCTGTAAACCTGTCTCCAAACTCTGCTCTATGTAACAGTCCTTCTGCACCCCAGTCTCCAACCTCTGCTCTCAGCAACAGTCCTTCTAAACCCAGTCTCCAAACTCTGCTTTCTGCAACCGTCCTTCTGCACCCCAGTCTCCAACTTCTGTTTTCTTTAACAATCCTCCTTCACCTTAGTTACCAAACGCTGATCTCTGCACTGGTCCTTGTGCACCCCAGTCTCCAAACTCTGCTTTGTGTAACAGTCTTTCTGCACCTCAGTCTCCAACCTCTGCTCTCTGCAACAGTCCTTCTTCACCTCAGTCTGAAAATTCTGTGCTCTGCAACGATCCTTTTACACCCCAGTCTCCAAACTCTGCTCTCTGCAACAGTCCTTCTTCACCCAAGTCTCCAACAACTGCTCTCTGCAACAGTCCTTCTGCACCTCAGTCTCAAAATTCTGTGCTCTACAATGATCCTTCTGCACCTCAGTCTTCAAACTCTGCTCACTGTAACAGTCCTTTTGCACCTCAGTCTTCAACAACTGCTCTCTCAACAGTTCTTCTGCACCTCAGTCTCAAAACTCTGCTCTCTAGAATAGTCATTGTATACACCAGTCTCCATAATCTACTCTCTGCAACAATCCTTCTGCACCCCAGTCTCCAAAATTTCCTCTCTGTAAGATCGTTCTGGTCCCCAGTCTCCAAACTCTGCTCTCAGTATGAGTTTTTCTGCAACCCAGTCTCCAAACACTGCTCTCTGTAACAGTTGTTCTACACCTCAGTCTTAAACAACTGCTCTCGGCAACAATCCTTCTGCAACCCAGTTTCAAACCTCTAGTCTCTGTAACAGACCTTCTGTTCCACATTCTCAAAACTGCTCTCTGTAACTGTCCTTCTGCACCTCAGTCTCCAACCACTGCTCTCTGCAAAACTCCTTCTGCACCCCAGTCTCCAACCTCTGCTCTCTGCAACATTTTTTCTGCACCCCAGTCTCCAACCTGTGCTCTCTTTAGCGATCCTTCTGAACCTCAGTCTCCAACCTCTGCTCTCAACAACGATCCTTCTGCACCCCAGTCTTCAAACTCTTCTCTCTACAACAGTCCTTTTGCACCCTATACTCCAAACTCTGCTCTCTGTATCGATCCTTCTGCACCGCATCTCCAAACTCTGCTCTCTGTAACAGGCCTCTGCACCACAGTCTCCAAACTCTTCTCTCTGTAACAGTTCTTCTGAACCCCAATCTCCAAACTCTACTCTCCGTAACACTCCTTCTGAACCCCAGTCTCAATCCTCTGCTCTCTGTAAGAATCCTTTGACACCACAGTCTACAACCTCTCCTCTCTATAAAAGACTTTCTGCACCTCAGTATCCAACCTCTGCAATCTGTTACGGTCTTTCTGCACCCCAGTCTCCAGCCTCTACTCTCTGAAACGATCCTTCTGCACCTCAGTCTACAACCTCTGCTGTCTGTAACAGTCCTTCTCCACCCCAGTCTCCAACCTCTTCTCTCTGCAATGATCCTTCTGCACCTCAGTCTCCAAACTCTGCTCTATGCAAAAGTCCTTCTGCACACCAGTCTCCAGACTCTGCTCTCTGAAAGATCCTTTTTCATCCTAGTCTCCAAACTCTGCTCTCTGCAACAGTCCTTCTGCACTCCAGTATCCAAACTCTGCTCTCTGTAAAGGTTCTTCTGCACCTCAGTCTTCAATCTTTGCTCTCTGTAATGGTCCTTCTGCTCCCCAGTCTCCACCTCTGCTCTCTGTAACAATCCTTCTGAACCTCAGTCTCCAACGTCTGCTTTTGTAACAGTCCTTCTCCAACCCAGTGTCCAACATCTGCTCTCTGAAACGGTCTTTCTGCACCCCAGTCTCCAAATTCTGCTCTCTGTAACAGTCCTGCTGTACCGCAGTCTCCAACCTCTTCTCTCTATAACGGTTCTTCTACACGCGAATTGCCAACCTCTGCTTTCAGTTACAATCCTTCTGAACCTCAGTTTCCAAACTCTGTTCTCTGTATAAGTCTTTCTAAGCCTCAGTCTGAAACCTCTGCTCTCTGCAACAATCCTTCTGTACCCCAGTTCCCAAACTTTGCAATCTGTAACAAACCTTCTGCATCCCAGTCTCCAACCTCTGCTCTCTGCAAAGATCCTTCTGCACCCCAGTCTCCAAACTGTGCTATCTGTAACAAACCTTCTGCACCGCAGTCTCCAAACTCTGCTCTCTGCAATGATCCTTCTGCACCCCAGTCTTCAAACTGTGCTATCTGTAACAATCCTTCTGCAACCCAGTCTCCAACCTCGGCTCTCTGTACAAGGTCTTCTGCACCCCAGTCTCCAAAATCAGCTCTCTCTAACAGGTTTTCTGCACCCCAGTCTCCAACGTTTTCTCTCTGCAATGATACTTCTGCACCTCAGTCTCCAAACTCTTTTCTCTTTGACAGTCCTTCTGAACCCCAGTATCCAAACTCTGCTCTCTGTAAAAGTCCTTCTGCACCTCCGTCTCAAACCTTTGCTCTTTGTAATGGTCCTTCTGCACCCCAGTCTTCAACCTCTGCTCTCTGTAACAATCCTTCTGCACCCCAGTCTCCAACCTCTGCTCTCTGTAACAGGCCTTCTGCACCCCAGTCTTGAACTTCTGCTCTCTGTAACAGGCCTTCTGCACCCCAGTCTCCAACCTGTGCTCTCTGAAATGATCCTTCAGCAACCCAGGATCCGATATCTGCTCTCTGAAACAGTCCTTCTCCAACTCAGACTCCAAACTCTGCTCTCTGTAACAGTCCTTCTAAGCCTCAGTTTGAAACCTCTGATCTCTGCAACAATCCTTCTGTACCCCAGTTCCCAAACTGTGCTATCTGTAACAATTCTTCTGCACACAAGTCTTCAACCTCTTCTCTCTACCAGGTCTTCTGCATCCCAGTCTCCAAACTCTGCTCTCTGTAACAGACCTAATGCACCCCAGTCTCAAAACTCTTCTCTATGCAATGATCCTTCTTCACCTCAGTCTCCAACCTCTGATCTCTTCAACAGTCCTTCTGCACCCCAGTATCCAACCTCTTCTCTCTGTAAGATCCGTCTTCACCCCGATTTCCAAACTTTGCTCTCTATAACAGTCGTTCTGCACCTCAGTCTCCAACCTCTGCTCTCTGAAACGGTCCTACTAAACCCCAGAATCCAACTTCTGTTCTCTGCAACAGTTCTTCTGCACCCCAGGTTCAAAACACTTTTTTCCATATCAGTTATTCTGCACCCCAGTCTCCAAACTCTGCTCTCTGTAACAGTCTTTCTGCACACCAGTTTCCAACCTCTGCTCTCTGCAAAAGTCCTTCTGCACCTCAGTCTCCACCTTCTGCTTTCTGCAACATTTTTTATGCACCCCAATATCCTGGCTCTGCTTTCTAACAATCTTTCTTCACCTCAGTCTCCAAACATTGCTCTTTGCAACAGTCCTTCTGCACCCCAGTCTCCAACATCTGTTCTCTGCTTCAGTCCTTCTGCCCCACAGTCTCCAAAATCTGTTCTCAGTTAAAGTCCTTCTGTACCACAGTCTCCAACCTTTGTTGTCTGTAACAGTACTTCTGCACCCCAGTCTCCAACGTCTGCTTTCTGTATCAGTTCTTCTGTACCCCAGTTTCCAACCTCTGCTCTCTGCAAAAGTCCTTCTGCATTGCAGTCTCCACCTTCTGCTCTATGCAACATTTCTCTGAACCCCAGTCTTTTCTGTGCTCTCTGTAACTGTCCTTCTGCACACCAGTCTTTATCCTCTGCTCTTTGTATACATCGTTCTGCACCACAGTCTCAAACGTCTGCTCTCTGCAAAGATCCTTCTGAACCTCAGTCTCCAAACTCTGCTCTCTGCTATGATCCTTCTGCACCCAAGTCTCCAACTTCTGCTCTCTGTAACAGGCCTGCTAAACCACAGTCTCCATCCTCTTCTCTCCAATGACCCTCTGCACCTCAGTATCGAACCTCTGCACTCTGCAACATTTATTCTGCACCCCAGTCTCCAAATTCTACTCTCTGCAAAAGTCCTTCTGCACATAAGTCTCCAACACCTCCTTCCTTCTATAGTCCTTCTTCACCCCAGTTTCCAAACTCTGCTATCTGCAACAGTTCTTCTACACCCCAGTCTCCAAACTCTGCTCTCAGCAACAGTTCTTCTGAACCCCAGTCTCCAACATCTGGACTCTGAAACAGTTGTTCTATAAACCATTCTACAAACTCTGCTCTTTATAACAGTTTTCCTGTATGGCAGTCTCCGAACGCTGCTCTCTGCAACGGTTCTTCTGCACCATAGTCTCCAAACTCTGCTTTCTGTATCAGTCTTTCTGAACCCCAGTCTCCAAACTCTGCTCTCTGTAACAGGTATTCTGCACCTCAGTCTCCAAATTCTGCTCTCTTCAACAGTCCTTCTGCAGCTAAGTCTCCAACACCTGCACCCTGCAACAGGCATTCTTCATCCCATTTTCCCACCTCTGCTATCTGCAACAGTCCTTCTGCACCTCAGTCTCCAAACTCTTCTCTCTGTAACAATCCTTCTGCACCTCTGTCTCCACCTCTCCTCTCTGCAATGGTCCTTCTGCACCTCAGTCACCAAAGTATACTCTCTGTAAGAGTCCTTCTGCACCTCAGTCTCCAACCTCTACTCTCTGTAAGATCCTTCTGCAACCCAGTCTCCAAACTCTGCCCTCTGTAACAGTCGTTCTGCATCCTTTAACAAAACTCTGCTCTCTATAACAGGCCTTCTGCACCGCAGTCTCCAACCTCTGTTCTCTGTAACAGTCCATCTTCACCCCAGTCTCAAACCTCTGCTCTCTGCAAAGATCTTTCTGCACCCACGTCTCCAACATCTGTAATCTCCAACAGTTTTTCTGAACTTCAGTCTGAAAAATCGGTTCTCGGCAACGATCTTTCTGCACCCCAGTCTCCAAACTCTGCTCTCTGTAACAGTCTTGTTCCACCTCAGTCTCCAACCTCTGCTCCAGCAAGATCCTTCTGCAACCCTGTCTCCAAACTCTGCTCTCTGTAACAGTCCTTCCGCACCCCAATCTCCAAACTCTGCTCTCTGCCACAGTCTTTTTAAACACCAGTTTCCAACCTCTGGTCTCTGAAACAGTCTTTCTGCACCCCAGTATCCAAATTCTGTTCTCTTTAACAATCATACTGCACCTCAGTTCCCAAACTCTGACCTCTGCAATGGTCCTACAGCAACCCAGTCTCTAGCCTCTGCTCTCTGCAATGACCCTTCTGCACCCCTGTCTCCAACATCTGCTCTCTTCAACAGTCATTCTGTACATCAGTCTGAAAACTCTGATCTCTGCAAGAATTTTTGTGCACCACAGTCTCTAAACTCTGCTTTCTGTAACAGTCCTTCTGCAACTCAGTCTCTAACCTCTGCTCTCTGTAACAGTCCTTCTGAACCCCAGTCTCCAACCTCCACTCTCTGTAAGATTCTTCTACACCCCAGTTTCCAAACTCTGCTCTCTGTAACATTCCTTCTCCACCACAGTCTCCAACCTCTGCTCTCTGCAACGGTTGTTCTGCACAACAGTCTTCAACCTCTGGTCTCGGCAACAGTCCTTCTGCACCCCAGTACCAAACTCTGCTCTTGGTATCATTTCTTCTGCACCTCAGTCTCCAACATCTGCTCTATGTAAGATCCTTCTGCCACCCAGTCTCCAAACTCTGCTCTATGTAACAATCCTTCTGCAACCCAGTCTCCAACCTCTGCTCTGTGCAACAGTTCTTCTGCACCCCACTCTCCAACCTCTACTCTCTGTAAGATCCTTCCGCACCCCAATCTCCAAACTCTGATCTCTGTTAAATCCTTCTTCACCAAAGTCTCCAACATCTGTTCCCTGCAACAATTCTTCTGCACCTCAGTCTCCAAATTCTGCTCTCTGCAACACTTCTTCTGCACCCCAGTCTTTAACATCTACTCTCTGAAACAGTCGTTCTGCATCCCATTCTCCAACCTCTGCTTTCTATATCAGTCCTTTTGCACACCAGTCTCCAAACTCTGCTCTCTGTATTAGTCCTTCTGTATCTCAGTGTCCAACATCTGCTCTCTATTACAGTCCTTCTGTACCCCTGTCTCCAATCTCTGCTCTCTGCAACAGTCCTTCTTCACTCCATTCTTCAACCTCAGCTCTGTGTAACAGTTATTCTGCATCCCAGTCTCCAACATCTGCTCTCTGCAACCGTCCATTTGCTCCCAAGTCTCCAACCTCTGCTCTCTGCAAGGATCCTTCTGCTCACCAATCTCCAACCTCTGCTCTCTGCAATAATCCTACTTCACCCAAGTCGCCAACCTTTGCTCTCTGTCACAATCCTTCTGCACCACAGTCTCCAAACTATGCTCTACGTAATATTCTTCTGCAACCCAGTCTACAAACTCTGCTCTTTGTAACAGCCCTTCTGTACCGAGTCTCCAACCTCTGCTCTCTGTAACAGGCTTTCTGCATCCCAGTCTCCAAACTCTGCTCTCTATATCAGTCCTTCTGCACCCCAGTCTCCAAAGTCTGCTCTCTGTAACAGTCTTTCTGTATCTCAGTCTCCTACCTCTGCTCTCTGCAACAGTTCTTCTGCACACCAGTCTCCAACATCTGCACTCTGAAAGACTTCTTCTACACTCCAGTCTCCAATCTCTGCTCTCTGTAACAGTCCTCCTATATTGCAGTCTCCAAACTCTCCTTTCTGTAATGGTCCTTCTGCACTTCAGTTTCCAACCTATGTTTTCTGTATCAGTCCTTTGGTACCGCAGTCTCCAACCTCTTCTATTTGCAACAGTCCTTCTGCACCTCTGTCTCCAAATTCTACTCTCTGCAAAAGTCCATTTGCACCTGAGTCTCCAAAACCTGCTCCCTGCAATAGTCCTTCTTCACCCAAGTTTCCAAACTCTGCTATCTGCAACAGTTCTTCTGCACCCCAGTCTCCAAACTCTGCTCTCTGTAACAATCCTTCTGCACATCAGTCTCCAAATTCTGCTATCTGCAACAGTCCTTCTGCACCCAAGTTTCCAACCTCTGCTCTCTGCAACAGTCCTTCTACACCTAAGTCTTCAACCTCTGCTCTGTGTAACAGTCCTTCTCCACCCCAGTATCCAAGTCTGCTCTCTGCAATGATCCATCTGCATCTCAGTCTCCAAAATCTTCTCTCTGCAACAGTCCTTCTGCACCCAAGTCTCCAACATCTGCTCTCTGCAACAGTCCTTCTGCGCCTTAGTCTGGAAACTCTGCTGTCTGCAATGATCCTTCTGCACCCCAGACTCCAACCAATGCGCTCTGTAACAGTTCTTCTGCACCTCAGTCTTCAAACTCTGCTCTACGTAAGATCATTCTGCAACCCAGTCTCCAAAGTCTGCTCTCTGTAACAGCCCTTCTGCACCCCAGTCTCCAAAGTCTGTTCTCTATAACGATCCTTCTGCACCCCAGTCTCCAAACTCCTCTCTGTGACAGTCCTTCTGAATCTCAGTCTCCTACATCTCCTCTCTGCAACAGTCCTTCAGAACCCCAGTCTCCAAATTTTTGTTCCTGCAACAGTCCTTCTACACCCCAGTCTCCAACCTCTGCTATCTGCAAGAGTCCTTTTGCACTCCAGTATCCAAACTCTGCTCTCTGTAAAAATCTTTCAGTGCCTCAGTCTCCAACCTCTATTCTCTGTGAAAGTCCTTCTGCACCTCAGTATCCAACATCTGCTCTCTATAAGATCCTTCTGCAACCCAGTGTCCAAACTCTGCCCTCTGTAAGAGTGTCCAAACTCTGCCCTCTCCCAATTCTCCTCTGCCTAACAGGCCTTCTGCACCCCAATCTTCAACCTCTGCTCTCTGTAACAGTCCTTCTGTACTGGAGTCTCTATCCTCTGCTCTCTGTATCGGTCCTTCTGCACCCGAGTCTCCAAACTCTGCGTTATGTATGAGTCATTCTTCACCCAAGTCTCCTAACTCTGCTCTCTGTAACAGTCCCTCTTCATCTCAGACTTTAACCTCTGTTCTCTGCAACAGTCCTTCTGTGCCCCAATCTTCAACCTCTGGTCTCTGCATAAGTCCTTCTGCACCTCAGTGTCCTAACTCTGCTCTCTGTAAGATCTTACTGAAACCCATTCTTAAACCTCTGCTTTCTGCAATGGTCCTTCTGCACCCCAGTCTCCAACCTCTGATCACTACAACAGTTATTCTGAACCCCAGTCTCCAAACTCTGCTCTCTGTAACAGTCTTTCTGTACCTCAGTCTCCAATCACTTCTCTCTGCATAAGTCCTTCTACACCCCAGTCTCCATAATCTGCTTGCCCCAACGATCCTCCTGAACCTAAGTCTCCAGCCTCTGTTTTCTACATCAGTTCTTCTGAACCCCAGTCTCCAACCTCTGCTCTCGGTAACAGTCCTTCTGTACCGCAGTCTCGAAACTCTGTGCTCTGTAAGGGTTCTTATGCACCCCATAATCCAACCTCTGCTATCTGTATCAGTCGTTTTGCACCACTGTCTCCAAACTCTGCCCTCTGTGACAGTTCTTCTGCAACTCAGTCTGCAAACTCTGCGCTCTTCAATAGTCCTTCTGCACCACAGTCTCTATCCTCTGCTGTCTGCAACAGTCCTTTTGCAAACCAGTCTCCAACATTTGCTCTCTGCAACAGTCCTTCTAAACCCCAGTCTCCAACCGCTGCTCTCTGTAACAGTCCTTCCGTACTACAATCTCCAACCTATGCTCTCTGTAAGGGTACTTCTCCATCCGAGTCTCCAACCTCTGCTTTATGTATCAGTCCTTCTGCACCCCAGTCTCTAACCTCTGCTCTCTGTAACAATCCTTTTGCACCACAGTCTCCAACCTCTACTCTCTGCAGTGGTCTTTCTGCACCTGAGTCTCCAAACTCTACTCTCTGTAACAGTGCTTCTTCACCTCAGTCGCCAACCTCTGTTCTCTGTAAAATCCTTCTGCAACCCAGTCTCCAAACGCTGCTCTTTGTAACGGTCCTTCTGCACCTCAGTCTCCAAACTCTGCTCTCTGTAAAAGGCCTTCTGCACCGCAGTCTCCAACCTCTGCTCTCGGAAACGATCCCTCTGCATTCTAGTCTCCAACCTCTGCTCGCTGCAACAGTCCATGTGCACCCAATTCTCCAACATATGCTCTCTGCAACAGTTTTTCTGTACCTCAGTCTGAAAACTCTGCTCTCTGCAATTATCCTTCTGCACCCGAGTCTCAAAACTCTTCTCTCTGTAACAGTTCTTCTGTACCTCAGTCACAAACTTCTGCTCTGTATCAGTCCTGCACCACTGTCTCCCACATCTGCTCTTTGTAACTGTCCTTCTTCACCTCAGTCTTCAACCTCTGCTCTGTGTAACAATCCTTCTGCATGTCAGTCTGGAAACTCTGCTGTCTGCAACGATCCTTCTGCACCCCAATCTCCATCTTCTGTTGTCTGCAACGATCCTTGTGAAACTCTGTCTCTAATCTCTACTCTCTGTAACAGTCCTTCTGCAACTCAGTCTCCAACATCTGCTCTCTGTAAAATCCTTCTGCATCCAAGTCTCTAAACTCTGCCATCTGTAACAGTTCTGTTGGAGCCCTTCTCCAAACTCTGATCTTCATAACAGGCGTTCTGCACCCAAGTCTCCAACCTCTGCGCTCTTTAATAGTCCTGCTGCACCTCGGTCTTCAAACTCTGGTCTCTATAAGATCCTTCTGCACCCTTGTCTAAAAGCTCTGCTCTCTGAATCAGTCCTTCTGCACCTCAGTCTCCAACCTCTGTTCTTTGCAACACTCCTTCTGCACTCCACTTGCCAAACTCTGCTCTCTGTAACAGTCCTTCTGTACCGAATTCTCCAAACTCTGATCTCTGTAATTGTCCTTCTGCACCCCAGTCTCAAACCTCTGCTTTCTGTGTCAGTCCTTCTGCTCCCCAGACTACAAAACTCTGCTTTCTGTAACAGTTCTTCTGACCCTATATCCAAACTCTGCTATCTGAAACAGTCCTTATGCACCCCAGTCTCCAACCTCTGCTGTCTGCAACATTCCTTCTGTAACCAAGTCTGCAACTTGTGCTCTGTGTAAGAGTCCTTCTGCAGCCAAGTCTCCACATCTGCTCTCTGAAACGATCTTTCTGTACCTCAGTCTTAAACCTCTGCTCTCTGCAACAATTCTTTTGTACCCCAGTATCCAACCTCTTTCTCTAAAACAGTCCTTCTCCACCTCAGTCTTAAACCTCTGCTCTCTGCAAGAGTCCTTCTGCACCCCAGTCTCCAACATCTGCTCTCTAAACAATCCTTCTGCAGCCCATTCTCCAACATCTACTCTCTGCAAAAGTTCTTCTGCTCCCCAGTGTCCAAACTCTGCTTTAGAAACGATCCTTCCTCACCTCATTCTCCAACCTCTGCTCTCTGAAAGATCTTTCTGAACACCAGTTTCCAAAATCTGCTCTCTGTAATGTTCCTTTTCCACACCATTCTCCAACTTCTGCTTTCTGCGACGGTCCTGCTGCACCCCAGTCTCAAACCTCTGTATTCCGCAACAGTCCTTCTGCTACCCAGTCTCCAAACTCTGCTCTCTGTAGTAGTCCTTCTGTACCACAGTCTCCAAACTCTACTCTCTGTAAAGGTCCTTTTGCACGCCAGTCTCCAACCTCTGCTTTCTTTATCCGTCCTTCTGCACCTCAGTCTCCAACCTCTGCTCTCTGCAAAAGTCCTTCAGCACCCCATTCTCAAACTTCTGCTCTCTGCAACAGTCCTTCTGAACAACAGTCTCCAAAATATGCTCTCTGAAAAAGTCCTTGTGTACCCTAGTCTTCACCCTCTGCTCTCTGCAAAAGTCCTTTTGTAGTGCAGTCTCCAACATCTGCTCTCTGCCACAGTCCTTCTGCACCTCAGTCTTAAACCTCTGCTCTCTGTAAGATCCTTTTAAACCCAGTCTCAAAAGTCTGTGCTCTGCAACAGTTCTTTTGCACCCCAGTCTCAAAACTCTGCTCTCCATAACAGGCCTTCTGCACCGCAGTCTCTAATCTCTGCTCTCTGTAGCAGTCCTTCTGCACTGCATTCTCCAAATTCTGCTCTCTGTAACAATCCTTCTGCACCCCAGTCTCCAACATCTTCTCTCTAAAACAGTCCTTCTTCACCTCAGTCTGAAAATTTTGCTCTCTGCAACAATTTGTCTGCACCCCAGACTCCAACATCTGCTCTCTTTAAGATCCTCCTGCAATGCAGTCTCCCAACTCTGCCCTCTCTAACAGTCCTGCACTCCGTTTCCAAACTCTCCTCTCCGTAACATGCCTTCTGCACCCCAGTATCCAACCTCTGCTCTCTGTAACATTCCTGCTGCACCTAGGTCTACAATCTCTGCTTTCTCTAAGATCCTTCTGCAACCTTGTCTAAAAACTCTGCTGTCTGTAACAGTTATTCTGCACCCCAGATTCCAACCTCTGCTGTCTGTAACAGACCTTGTGTACCCCAATCTCCAACCTCTACTCTCTGTAACAGTCTTTTTGCACCTCATATCCAAGCACTGCTCTCCTCAACAGTCCGTCTTCACCCCTGTCTCCAACCTCTCTGTAAAATCCTTCTGCATCCCAGATTTCAAACTCTCCTCTCTGTAACATTTCTTTTCCACCACAGTCTACAACCTCTGGATTCTGCACTGGTCCTGCTGCACTCCAGTCTCCAAAGTCTGTTCTCTGCAACAGTTCTTCTGCTCCCCAGTCTCCAAAATCTGCTCTCTGTAACAGTCCTTCTGTACCGCAGTCTTCAACCTCTGCTCTCTGTAACAGTCCTTCTGCACCCCAGTCTCAAAACTCTGCTTTCTGTATCAGTCCTTCTGCACCACTGTTTCCAAACTCTGCTCTCTGAAACCTTACTTCTGCACCCCATTCTCTAAACTCTGCTTTCTACTACAGTTCTTCTGAACCACAGTCTACAACATCTGCTCTCTGCAACAGTCCTTCTGTACCCTAGTCTCCAAACTCTGCTCTGTGTAACATTCCTTCTGTACTGCAGCCTCCCACCTCTGATCTCTGTAACGGTCCTTCTGCACCCCAGTCTTCAACCTCTGCTTTTTTATTAGTAATTCTGCACCCTAGTCTCCAACATTTGCTCTCTGTAACATTCTTTCTGCAACTCAGTCTCCAACTTCTGTGATCTGCGACAGTTTTTCTGCACCACAGTCTCCAAACTCTGCTCTATGCAACAGTTCTTCTACACCCCAGTCTCCAACATCTGCACTCTGAAACAGTTCTTCTCCACTCCAGTCTCAGACCTCTACTCTCTGCTACAGTTCTCCTGTATTTCAGTCTCCGAAATCTACTCTCTTTAATGGTCCTTCTGAACCCCAGTCTCCAACCACTGCTTTCTGTATCAGTCTTCTGCACCCCAGTCTCCAATATCTGCTATCTGAAGCAGTCCTTCTGCACATAAGTCTCCAACACCTGCTCTCTGCAACAGTCCTTCTTCACCCCAGTCTCCAACATCTGCTCTGTGTAACAGTGATTCTGCAACCCAGTGTCCCACCTCTGCTCTCTGCAATGATCCTTCTGCATCCCAGTCTCCAACATCTGCTCTCTGCAACAGTCCTTCTGCACCCAAGTCTCCAACATCTGCTCTCTGCAACAGTCCTTCTTCGCCTAAGTCTGAAAACTCTGCTCTCTGCAATGATCCTTCTGCATCCCAGTCTCCAACCTCTGATCACTGCAATAATCTTTCTGCATCCCAGTCTCCAACATCTGCTCTCTGCAACAGTCCTTCTGCACCCCAGTCTCTAACCTCTGCTCTCTGTAACAGTCTTGTTGCACCTCGGTCTAAAATCTCTACTCTCTTTAAGATCCGTCTGCAACCTTGTCTAAAAACTATGCTCTCTGTAACAGTTATTCCGCACCCCAGATTCCAAACTCTGCTCTCTGTAACAGGCCTTTTGTACCCCAATTTCTAACCTCTACTCTCTGTAACAATCTTTTTGCACCTCAGTCTCCATCCTCTGCTCTCTGCAACAATCCTTTGCAACCCAGTCTCAAATGTCTTCTCTCCTCAACAGTCCTTCTGCACCCCTGTCTCCAACCTCTGCTCACTGTAAGATTCTTCTGCATCCAAGTTTTCAAACTCTGCTCTCTGTAACATTCCTTTTCCACCACAGTCTCCATCCTCTGGATTCCACACCGGTCCTGCTGCACCCAAGTCTCCAAACTCTTTTCTCGGCAACAATTCTTCTGCTCCCCAGTCTCTAAATTCTGCTCTCTGTAACAGTCCTTCTGTACCGCAGTCTTCAACCTCTGCTCTCTGTAATGTTCCTTCTGCACCCCAGTCTCAAACCTCTGCTTTCTTTATCAGTCCTTCTGCACCACTGTTTCCAACTTCTGCTCTTTGTAACAGTCCTTCTACACCTCAGTCTCCAGCCTCTGGTCTCTGCAACCTTACTTCTGCACCCCATTCTCTAACTTCTGCTCTCTACTACAGTTCTTCTGAAACACAGTCTACAATATCTGCTCTCTGCAACAGTACTTCTGTACCCTAGTCACCAAAATCTGCTCTCTGTAACGGTTCTTCTGCACCAGAGTCTCCAGCCTCTGCTCTCTGTAACAGTCCCTCTGCATCTCAGTCTCTGAATTCTGCTCTCTGCAACAGTCCTTCTGCACCTAAGTCTCCAAACTCTTCTCTCTGCAACAGTCATTCTACACCCCAGTCTTAAACCTCTTCTCTGTTTAACAGTCCTTCTGCACCACAGTTTCCAACCTCTGCTCTCTGCAACTATCCTTCTGCAACCCAGTCTCCAACATCTCCTCTCAGCAACAGTCTTTCTGCATGTCAGTCTGGAAACTCTGCTGTCTGCAACGATCCTTGTACACCCCAGTCTCCAAAATATGCTTTCTGTAACAGTCTTCCTTCACCTCGGTCTACAATCTCTGCTCTCTGTAAGATCCTTCTGCAACCTTGTCTAAAAACTCTGCTCTCTGTAACAGTTATTCGGCACCTAGTATCAAACCTCTGTTCTCTACAACGATCCTTCTGTACCCCAATCTCCAAACTCTGCTCTCTGCAACAGTCCTTCTGCACGTCAGTCCCAACATCTGCTCTCTGTAATATTTTTCTGCAAACCAGTCTCCAAACTCTGCCATCTGTAACAGTCCTTCTGGAGCCATTCTCCAAACTTTGCTCTCTGTTAAAGGCTTTCTGCACCCCAGTCTCCAACCTCCGCTCTCTGTAACACTCCTGCTGCACCTCGGTCTACAATCTCTGCTCTCTGTAAGATCCTTCTGCAACCTTGTCTAACAACTCTGCTCTCTTTAACAGTTCTTCTGCACCCCAGTCTCCAAACTCTGCTCTCTGTAACAGGCCTTTTGAATTCCAATCTCCAACCTCTACTCTCTGTAACAGTCTTTTTGCACCTCAATCTCCAACCTCTGCTCTCTGCAATGATCCTTCTGCACCCCAGTCTCTAAAGACTCCTTTCCTTAATAGTCTTTCTACACACCTGTCTACAACCTGTGCTCTCTGTAAGGTCCTTCTACACCCCAGTTTCTAATCTCTGCTCTCTGTAAGGTCCTTCTGCACCCCAGTTTCTAAACTCTGCTCTCTGTAACATTCCTTCTCCAACACAGTCACCAACATCTGCTTTCTTCAACGGTCCTGCTGCAACCCAGTCTCCAACCTCTGTTCTCTGCAAAAGTCCTTCTACTCTCCAGTCTCCAACCTGTGCTCTCTGTAACAGTCCTTCTGCACCACAGTCTCCAACCTCTGCTCTCTGTAAGAGTCCTTATGTACCGCAGTCTCCAACCTCTGCTCTCTGTAACCGTCCTTCTGCAACCCAGTCTCAAACCTCTGATTTTTGAATCAGTCCTTCTGAATACCAATCTCCAACCTCTGTTCTCTGTATCTATCCTTCTGCACTCAGTCTCCAAACCGTGCTTTCTGCAACAGTCCTTCTGCACACCAGTCTCCAAACTTTGCTCTCTGTAACAGTTCTTCTATACTGTAGTCTCCAACCTCTGCTCTCTGTAACAGTCCTTCTGCACCAGAGTCTCAAAACTCTGCTTTCTGTATCAGTCCTTCTGCAACAGGGTTTCCAAACTCTGCTCTCTGTAACAGTCCTTCTGCACCTCTGTCTCCAACCTCTGAACTCTGCAACCTTAATTCTGCTCCCCATTCTCAAACCTCTGCTCTTTGTAACTGTTCTTCTGCACCATATTCTCTAACCCCTGCTCTCTGCAACAGTTCTTCTTAACCACATTCTCCAACTTCTGCTCTCTGTAACGGTCCTTCTGCACCCCAGACTCAACCTCTGCTTTCTCTATCAGTAATTCTGCACCCCAGTCTCCAAACTTGGCTATCTGTAACATTCTTTCTGCACCTCAGTCTCCAACCTCTGCTCTCTGCAACAGTTCTTCTGCACACCAGTATCCAACATCTGCACTCTGAAACACTTCTTCTCCACCCTAGTCTCCAACCTCTTCTCTCTGTAACAGTCCTCCTGTATTGCAGTCTCCAAAGTCTCCTCTCTGTAAAGGTCGTTCTGCACCCCAGTCTCCAAACTCTGCTTTCATTATCAGTCCTTCTGCACTCCAGTCTCCAACAACTGCTATCTGCAACAGTCCTTCTGCACTCCAGTCTCCTACATCTGCTCTCTGCAACAGTTTTTCTGCACCTCAGTCTCCGAACTTTGCTCTTTGCAACGACCGTTCTGCATCCCAGTCTCCTACCTCTGCTCTTTGTAACAGTCCTTCTGCACCTCAGTCTCCCAACTCTGCTCTCTGTAAGATCCTTCTGCCACCCAGTCTTTAAACTCTGCACTCTGTAACAGTCCTCTGCACAACAGTTTCCAACCTCTACTCTCTGTACCAGGACTTCTGCAACCAAGTCTTCAAACTCTGCTCTCTATAACAGGTCTTCTGCACCCCAGTCTCCAACCTCTTCTCTCTGCAACGATTCTTCTCTACCCCAGTCTCCAGATTCTGATCTCTGCAACAGTCCTTTGCACCCCAGTCTCCAAACTCTGTTCTCTGAAAGATCCATCTGAACCCCAGTCTCCAACGTGTGCTCTCTATAACAGTCCTTCTGCACTCTAGTCTCCAAACTCTGCTCTCTGTAACAGTCCGTCTGAACCTCAGTCTCCAAGCTCTGCTCTGTGTAACAGTCCTTCTGCACCCCATTCTCTAAAATCTGCTCTGTTACACAGTTCTTCTGCATCCCAGTCTTCAACATCTGCTCTCTGGAACAGTCCTTCTGCACCCCAGTCTCAAAACTCTGCTCTCTGCAACGATCCTTCTGGACCCCAGTCTCCAACGTCTGCTCTCTGCAACAGTCCTTTTGCAACACAGTCTCCAACCTCTTCTCTTCGTAAAATCCTTTTGCACTGCAGTTTCCAAACTCTGTTCTCTGTAACATTCCTTCTCCACCCGAGACTCCAACCTCTGTCCTCCGCAACAGTCCTTCTGATCCCCAGTATCCAAGATCTGCTCTCTGTAACAGTCCTTCTGTACCGCAGTCTCCAAACTCTGCTCTTTGTAATGGTCCTTCTACACCCCAGTCTCCAAACTCTGCTTTCTGTAACAGTCTGTCTGAACCATAGTCTCCAACCTCTGTTCTCTTTATCTATCCTTCTGCACCTCAGTCTCCAACCTGTGCTCTATGTAAGAGTCTTCTGCACCTCAGTCTCCAACCTCTGTTCTCAGCAATGATCCTACTGCACCCCAGTCTCCAATCTCTCATCTTTGCAACAGTCCTTCTGCACCTCAGTCTCAAACTTCTACTCTCTGTAAGATCCTTCTGCACCCCTGTCTCCAAGTCTCCTCCTTGAAAGAATCCATCTGAACCACAGTCACCAACCTCTGCTCTATGTAACAGGACTTCTGCACCTCAGTATCCAACCTCTGCTCTATGTAACAGTCTTTCTGCACCCCAGTCTGCAAACCCTGCTCTCTGCAAAAGTCCTTCTGTACTGTAGTCTCCAACCTCTGCTCTCTGCAACATTGTTTCTGCACTCCGGTCTCCAACCTCTTCTCTCTGCAACAGTGTTTCTGCACCCCAGTCTCCAACCTCTGCTCTCTGCAACAATCCTCTGGACACTAGACTCCAAACTATACTCTCTGAAAAAGTCCTTCTGCACCACAGTCTCCAACCGGTGCTCTCTGTAAGCTCTTTCTGCACTCCAGTTTACAAAATCTGCTCTCTCTAAAATTCCTTCTCCATCGCAGTCTCTAAACTCTGCTTTCTGCGAGGGTCCTGCGGCACCCCAGTCTCCAACCTCTGTCCTCTGTAACAGTCCATCTGAATCCAGTATTTAACCTCTACTCTCTGTAACAGTCCTTCTGTACCGCAGTCTCCAAAGTCTGCTCTCTGTAACAGGCCTTCTGCATCCCAGTCTCCAAACTCTTCTCTATGCAACGATCCTTTTGCACAGCAGTATCAAACCTCTGCTCCTTGCAACAGTTCGTCTGCACCCCAGTTTCAAACCTCTGCTCTTTGTAAGATCCTTCTGCACCACAGTCTCCAACCTCTGCTCTATACAACAGTCCATTTGCACCCCAGTATTCAACCTCTTCTCTCTGTAAAATCCATCTAAACCCTAGTATGCAACCTCTGCTCTGTAACAGTTCTTCTGCACCCCAGTCTCCAAACTCTGCTCTTTGTAACAGTCCTTCTGCACCTCAGTCTCCAACTACTGCTCTCTGCAACAGTCCATCTGCACTCCAGTGTCAAACATCTGCTCTCTGCAACAGTCCTTCTACACCCTAGTTTCCAACCTCTGCTCTCTGCAACGATCCTTCTAGACCCCAGTTTCCAAACTCTGGTTTCTGCAACAGTCCTTTTGAACCCCAGTCTCCAACCTGTGCACTCTGTAACAGTTTTTTTATACCGCAGTCTCCAAACAATAGTCTCTATAACGGTTCTTATGCACCCCAATTTCCAACCTCTAGTTTCTGTAAGAGTCTTTCTGCACCTCAGTCTCAAAACTCTGCTCTCTGTAGCAGGCCTTCTGCACCCCAGTCATCAAAATCTGCTCTCTCCAAGGATCCCTCTGCACCCCAGTCTCCAACCTCTGATCTTTGCAATGATCATACTGCACCGCAGTTTTTGACCTCTGATCTCTGAAACAGTCCTTCTGCACCACTGTCTCCAACCTCTGGTCTCTGTAACAGTCCTTCTGCACCCCAGTCTCCAAACTCTGCTTACTGTAAGAGTCTTTCTGCACATCAAACTCCAACCTCTGCTCTCTGCAACAGTCCTTCTGCACTCCAGTCTCCAACCTCTGCTCTCTGCAACAGTCCTTCTGCACCCCAGTTTAAAACCTCTGCTCTCTGCAACAGTCCTTCTGCACCCCAGTCTCCAATCTCTTTTCTCTGCTCCGATCCTTCTGGACCCCAGTCTCCAACCTCTGCTCTCTGTAAAAATCCTTCTGCACCACAGTCTCCCAACTCTGCTCTCTGTAAGATCCTTATGCACTTCAGTTTCCAAACTCTGCTCTCTGTAACATTCCTTCTCCACCCCATTCTTTAACCTCTGCCTTCTGCTCGTGTCCTGCGGCACCCCAGTCTCAAACATCTGTCCTCTGCAACAGTCATTGTGCTCCCCAGTCTCCAACCTCTGCTCTTTGTAACGGTCTTTCAGCACCCCAAACTCTGCTTTCTATGTCAGTCCTTTTAAACCTCATTCTCAAAACTCTGCTCTCTGTATCTATCCTTCTGCACTTAAGTCTCCAACCTGTCCTCTCTGTAACATTCTTTCTGCACCCCAGTCTCCAACCTCGACTCTCTGTAACAGTTTTTCTATACCGCAGTCTCAAACCTCTGGTCTCTGTAACGGTCCATCTGCACCCCAATTCCCAACCTCTGCTTTCCGTAAAAGTCCTTCTGCACCTCAGTCTCCAAACTCTGCTCTCTGTAACAGTGCTTCTACACCTCAGTCTCCAACCTCTGTTCTCTGTAACAGTCCTACTGAACCTCAGTCTGACACCTCTGCTTTCTTCACGATCCTTCTGCACCCCAGTCTACAAACACTGCTCTCTGTAACAGTCCACCTGCACCTCAGTCTCCAACCTCTGCTCTCTGTAATAACCTTCAGCAACCCAGTCTTCAAGCTCTGCTCTCTATAACTGTCCTTCTGCACCCAAGTCTCCAACCTCTCCTCTCTGTAACAGGCCTTCTGCACCCCAGTCTCCAGACTCTTTTCTCTGTACCAGGCCTTCTGCACCCCAGTCTTCAAAATCTTCTCTCTCCTAGGATCCTTCTGCACCTCAGTCTCCAACTTCTGCTCTCTGCAATGATCCTACTGCACAACAGTCTTTAACCTCTGATCTCTTGAATAGTCCTTCTGCACCACAGTCTCTTACTTCTGGTCTCTGTAACAGTCCTTCTGCACCCCAGTCTCCAAACTCTGCTCTCTGTAAGAGTCTTTCTGCACATCAGACTCCAACCTCTGCTCTCTGCAACAGTGCTTCTGCACTCCAGTCTCCAATCTCTGCTCTCTGCAATAGTCCTTCTGCACCCCAGTTTCAAACCTCTGCTCTGCAACCGTCCTTCTGCACCGCAGTCTCCAAATTCTACTCTCTCTGCACCGATCCTTCTGGACCCCAGTCTGCAACCTTTTCTCGCTCTAACAATCCTTCTACACGACAGTCTCCAAACTCTGCTCTCTGTAAGATCCTTCTGCACTCCAGTTTCCAAACTCTGCTCTCTGTAACATTCCTTCTCCAACCCATTCTTCAACTTCTGTCTTCTGCACGTGTCCTCCGGCACCCCAGTCTCCAACCTCTGTCCTCTGCAACAGTCATTTTGCTCCCCAGTCTCCAAACTCTGCTCTCCGTAACGGTCTTTCAGAACCCCAGTCTCCAAACTCTCCTTTCTGTATCAGTCCTTTTGAACCTCAGTCTCAAACCTCTGCTCTCTGTATCTATCCTTCTACACTTCAGTCTCCAACCTGTGCTCTCTGTAACATTTCTTCTGCACCCCAGTCTCCAACCTCTGCTCTCTTTAACAGTTTTCCTATACCGCAGTCTCCAACCTCTGGTCTCTGTAACGGTCCATCTGCACCACAATTTCTAACCTCTGCTTTCTGTAACAGTCCTTCTGCACCTCAGTCTCCAAACTCTGCTCTCTGTAACAGTGCTTATACACCTCAGTCTCCAACCTCTGTTCTCTATAACAGTCCTACTGAACCTTTGTCTGACACCTCTGCTCTCTTAACAATCCTTCTGCACCCCAGTCTCCAAACACTGCTCTCTGTAACAGTCCACCTGCACCTCAGTCTCCAACCTCTGCTCTCTGTAAGAACCTTCAGCAACCCAGTCTCCAAACTCTGCTCTCTATAACTGTCTTTCTGCACCCCAGTCTCCCACTTCTCCTCTCTGTAACAGGCTTTCTGCACGCCAGTCTCCAAACTCTTCTCCCTGTAGCAGGCCTTCTGCACACCAGTCACCAAAATCTCCTCTCTGCAATGATCCTACTGCACTCCAGTCTCTAACCTCGGCTCTCTGCAACGATTCTTCTCCACCCCAGTCTCCAACATCTGGTCTCTGCTACAGTCATTTTGAACCCCAGTCTCAAAACTCTGCTCTCTGTAAGATCCACCTAAACCCCAGTCTCCAAACTCTACTTTCTGTGACAGTCCTTCTGCACCCAGTCTCCAAACTCTTCTCTCTCTAACAGTCCTTTTGCACCTCAGTCTTATACCTCTGCTCTGTGTAACATTCCTTCTGCACCCCAGTTTCTAAAATCTGCCCTCTTGAACGATCATTCTGGAACCCAGTCTCCAATGTCTGCTCTTTGCAACAGTCTTTCTGCACCACGTCTCCAACCTCTGCTTTTTGTAAGATCATTTTGCACTCCAGTTTCCCAACTCTGCTCTCTGTAACATTCCTTCTCCACCCCAGTCTCCAACCTCTGTCCTCTGCAACAGTTTTTCTGCTCCGCAGACTCCGAGATCTGCTCTCTGTAATAGTCCTTCTGTACTGCAGTCTCCAAACTCTGCTCTTTGTAACGATCCTTCTACACCCCAGTCTCCATCTCTGCTTTCTGTATCAGTCTGTCTGAACCCCAGTCTCCGACCTCTGTTCTCTGTATCTATCCTTCTGCACCTCAGTCTTCAACCTGTGCTCTATGTAAGAGTCCTTCTGCACCCCAGTCTCCAACCTCTGCTCTCGGTAACAGACCTATACCGCAGTCTCCAAACTCTGCTCTCTGTAATGGTCCTTCTGTAGCCCAATTTCGAACCTCTGCTTTCTGTAACAGTCCTTCTGCACCTGAGTCTCCAAATTCTCCTCTCTGTAACAGGCCTTCTACACCTCAGTCTCAAACCTCTCTCTCTGTAACAGTCCACCTGCACCTCAGTCTCCAACCTCTGCTCTCTGTAAGATCCTTCAGGAACCCAGTCACCAAACACTGCTATGTATAACAGTCCTTCTGCACCTGAGTCTCCAAACTCTACTCTCTGTAACAGTCCTTCTACACCTCAGTCTCCAACCTCTGCTCTCTGTAACAGTCCACCTGCACCTCAGTCTCAAACCTCTGATCTCTGCACGATCTTTCTGCACCACAGTCTCCAAACACTGCTCTCTGTAACAGTCCACCTGAGCCTCAGTCTCCAACCTCTCCTCTCTGTAACAGGCCTTCTGCAAGCCAGTCTCCAAACTCTTCTCTCTGTAGCAGGCCTTCTGCACCCCAGTCTCCAAAGTCTGCTCTCTATAACGATCCTTCTGCACCTCAGTGTCCAACATCAGCTCTCTGCAATGATTCAACTGCACCCCAATCTCCAACCTCTGATCTCTGCAACAGTCTTTCTGCACCTCAGTCTCCAAATTCTTCTCTCTGTAAGATGCTTCTGCACCATTGTATCAAAACTCTGCTCTCTGTAACAGTCCTTCTGCACCTCAATCTTCTACCTCTGCTCTCTCTAATAGTCTTTCTGCACCTCAGTCTCCCAACTCTGCTCTCAGTAACAGTTCTTCTACACCTCAGTCTACATCCTCTGCTCTCTGTAACAGTCCATCTGCACCTCAGTCTGACACTTCTGCTCTCTGCATGAAACTTCCGCACCCCAGTCTCCAACCACTGCTCTCTGTAACAGTCCACCTGCACCTCAGTCTCCAACCTCTGCTCTCTCTAAGATCCTTCAGGAACTCACTCTCCATACTCTGCTCTCTGTTACAGTCCTTCTGCACCCCACTCTCCAAACTCTCCTCTCTGTAACAGGCCTTCTGCACGCCACTCTCAAAACTCTGCTCACTGTAGCAGGCCTTCTGGACCCCAGTCTCCAACCTGTGCTTTCTGCAACGATCCTTCTGCACTCCAGTCTCCAACTTCTACTCTCTGCTATGATCCTACTGCACCCCAGTCTTTAACCTCTGATCACTGCAACAGTACTTCTGCAACTCAGTCTCCAACTTCTGCTCTGTATACGATCCTTCTGCACCCCTGTCTCCAAGCTCTGCTTATTTCAACTATCCTTCTGCACCCCAGTGTCCAAACTCTGCTCTATGTAACAGGATTTTGCACCTCAGTCTCTAACCTCTGCTCTCTGCAACAGTCCTTCTGCACCCCAGTCTCCAACTTCTGCTCTCTCTAAGAGTCCTTCTGCACCTCAGACTCCAACCTCTGCTCTCTGCAACATTCCTTCTGCAGCCCAGTCTCCATCCTCTGCTCTCTGCAATAGTCTTTCTGCACTCCAGTATCCAACCTCTGCTCCCTGCAACAGTCCTTCTGCACCCCAGTCTCCAAACTCTGCTCTCTGCAACAGTCCTTCTGAACCTTAGTCTCCAACCTCTTTTCTCTGCAAAAGTTTTTCTGCACCCCAGACTCCAAACTCTGCTCTATGTAACAAGACATCTGCATGCCAGTCTCCAACCTCTACTCTCTGCAACAGTCCTTCTGCACTCCAGTCTCCAAACTCTGCTCTCTGGAACAGTCCTTCTGCACCCCAGTCCCCAACCTCTACTCTCTGCAACAGTCCTTCTCCACCCCAGTCTCCAACCTCTGCTCTCTTCAATAGTCCATTTGCACCAAAGTATCCAACCTCTGCTCTCTGTAAGATCCTTCTGTACACCAGTTCCAAACTCTGCTCTATGTAATATTTCTTCTCCACCCCATTCTTTAACCTCTGCTTTTTGCAAATGTCCTGAAACACCCCAGTCTTCAACCTCTGTCCTCTGCAAAAGTCCTTCTGCTCCCAAGTCTCCATCCTCTGTTCCCTGCAACAGTCCTTCTGCACCCCAGTCTCCAACCTCTGCTCCCTGCAACAGTCCTTCTGCACCACAGTCTCCAAACTCTGCTCTCTGTAACAAGCCTTCTGCCCCTCAGTTTCCAAACTCTTTTCTCTGCAACGGTCTTCTGCACCTCAGTCTCGAACCTCTACACTCTGTAACAATAATTCTGCACTTCACTCTTCAACCTCTGCTCTCTGTAGGATCCTTCTAAAACCCAGTCTCAAACCTATGCTCTCTGTATATATTCTTATGAACCTCAGTATCCAAAGTCTACTCTCTGTAACAGTCTATCTGCACCTCAGTCTGACACCTCTGCTCTCTGCATGATACTTCTGCTCCCCAGTCTCTAAGCACTGCTCTCTGTAACAGTTCACCTGCACCTCAGTCTCCAACCTCTGCTCTCTGTAAGATCCTTCTGGAACTCAGTCTCCGAACTCTTCTCTATATAACAGTCCTTCGGCACCCCAGTCTCCAACCTCCCCACTCTGTAACAGTCCTTCTGCACTTCACTCTTCAACCTCTGCTCTCTGTAAATCCTTCTAAAACCCAGTCTCAAACCTCTGTTTTCTGTATCTATTATTCTGCACCTCAGTCTCAAACCTCTGCTCTCTGTTACAGTTTTTCTATACCGCAGTCTCCAAACTCTGGTCTCTGTTAGGGTCTTTCTGCACCCCAATTTCCAACCATTTCTTTCTGTAACAGTCCTTATGAACCTCAGTCTCCAAACTCTGCTCTCTGTAACAGTCCTTCTACACCTCAGTCTCTAACCTCTGCTCTCTGTAACAGTCCTTATGCACCTTAGTCTGACACCTCTACTGTCTGCACGATTTTTCTGCACCCCAGTTTCCAAACACTGCTCTCTGTAACAGTCCACCTGCACCTAGTCTCCAAACACTGCTCTCTGTAAGATTATTCAGCAACCCAGTCTCCAAACTCTGCTCTCTATAACAGTCCTTCTGCACCCAAGTCTCCAACCTCTCCTCTATTTAACAGGCCTTCTGTACGCCAGTCTCCAAACTCTTCTCCCTGTAGCAGGCCTTCTGCACCCCAGTCTTCAAAATCTGCACTGTGCAATGATCCTTCTGCACCCTCGTCTCCAACCTCTGCTCTCTGCAATGATCCTACTGCACCCCACTCTACTAACTCTGATCTCTGCAACAGTCCTTCTGCACCTCAGTCTCCAAATTCCTCTCTCTGTAAGATCCATCTTCACCCCTGTATCCAACCTCTGCTCTCTGCAACAGTCCTTCTGCATCCAAGGCTCCAACCTTTTCTCTCTGTTGCAGGACTTCCGTACCTCAGTCTCCAACCTCTGCTATCTGCAACATTTCTTCTGCAACCAAGTCTTCAACCACTGCTCTCTAAAACAGTCCTTCTGCAGCCCAGTCTTCAAGCTCTGCTCTCTGCAACAGTCCTTCTGCACCCCAGTCTCCATCCTCTGCTCTCTGCAAAAGTCTTTCTGCACCACAGTCTCCAACCTCTACTCTCAGTAACAGTCGTTCTGCACTTCCCTCACTAACCTCTGCTCTCTGTAGTATCTTTCTAAAACCCAGTCTCCAAAATCTGCTCTCTGTAACATTTCTTCGGCACACCAGTCTACAACCTCTGATCTCTGCAACCATCCCTCTTAACCCCTAGTCTCCAACCTCTTCGTTCTGCAACAGTCCTTCTTCACCCCAGTCTCCAACAACTGCTCTCTGCAACATTTCTTCTGCACCTCAGTCTGAAAACTCTGCTGTCTTCAACGAACTTTCTGCACCCCAGTCTCCTACCTCTGCTGCCTGTAACAGTCTTACTGGACCTCATTCTCCCAACTCTTCTCTCTGTAAAATACTTCTGCAACCCAGTCTTTAGACTCTGCACTATGCAACCGTTCTTCTGCAAAACAGTCTCCAACCTATGCTCTCTGTAACTGGACTTCTGCAACCCAGTCTCAATAATTTGCTCTCTGCAACCAGCATTCTGCATCCCAGTCTCCAAAATCTTCTCTCTGCAACGATTCTTCTCCATAAAATTCTCCAACCTCTGCTCTCTCCAACAGTCCTTTTGCACCACAGTCTTTAACCTCTGGTTTTGTAAGATCCATCTGAATATCACTCTCCAACCTCTGATCTCTTTAACAGTCCTTCTGCACCCCAGTATCCAACCTCTACTCTCTGTAACAGTCCTTCTAAAACTAAGTCTCCAACCTCTGCTCTCTTAAACAGTCCTTCTGCACCACATTCTCCAAACTCTGCTCTCTGCAACAGTCCTTCTGAACCCCAGTCTCCAACATCTGCTCTCTGCAACAGTACTTCTACACTCCAGTTTTCAAACTCTGCTTCCTGCAATGATCCTTCTTGATCCAAGTATCCAATGTCTGCTCTCTGCAGAGTTTTTCTGCACAAGATTCTCCAACCTCTGATCTCTGTAACAATCCTTCTGCACCTCAGTCTCCAAACTCTGTTCTCTGCAAGGGTCTTCCTGCAAATCAGTCTCCAACCTCTACTCTTTGTAACAGTCCTTCTGCACCTCAGTCTGCAACCTCTGCTCTCTCTAAGATTCTTCTGCAACCAAGTCGCCAAACTCTGCGCTCTGTAACAGTGCTTATGCACACCAGTCTCCAACCTTTGCTTTCTGCAACGATCTTTCTTCAACAAAGTCTCCAACCTATGCTGTCTGCAAAAGTCCTTCTGCAACACAGTCTCCAACATCTACTCTCTGCAACACTTCTTCTGCCGCTCAGTCTTAAAACTCTGCTCTCTGCAAAGACCCTTCTGCACCGCAGTCTCCTACTTCTGCTCTCTATAACAGTCCTTTGCACCTCATTCTTTTAACTCAACTCTCTGTAAGATCCTTCAACAACCCAGTTTTTAAACTCTGCACTTTGTAACAGTCCTTCTGCACAACAGTCTCCAAACTCTGCTCTCTGTAAAAGGACTTCTGCAAGCCAGTCTCCAATCTCTGCTCTCTGAAACAGGACTTCTGCACCCCATTATCCAACCTCTTCTCTCTACAACGATTCTTCTCCACCCCAGTATCCAACCTCTGCTCTCTGCAACAGTCCTTTTGCACCCCAGTCTCAAAACTCTGCTCTCTGTAAGATACATCTGAACCCCAGTCTCCAACCTGTGCTCTCTGTAACAGTCCTTCTGCACCCCATTCTCTAACCTCTGCTCTCTCCAGCAGTCCTTCTGTACTACAGTCTCCAACCTCTGCTCTCTGTAACGGTTCTTCTGCACCCCAGTCTCAACCTCTGCTTTCTGTATCAGTAATTCTGCACCCCAGTCTCCAACATTTGCTCTCTGTAACATTCTTTCTGCACCTCAGTCTCCAACATCTGCTCTCTGCGACAGTTCTTCTGCACCCCAGTCTCCAAACTCTGCTCTCAGCAACAGTTTTTCTGAACCCCAGTGTCTAACATTTGCACTTTGAAACAGTTCTTCTATAAACCATTCTCCAACCTCTGCTCTCTATAACAGTTTTCCTGTGTGGCAGTCTCCGAACTCTGCTCTCTGCAACGGTTCTTCTGCACCATAGTCTCCAAACTCTGCTTTCTGTATCAGTCCTTCTGAACCCCAGTCTCCAAACTCTGCTCTCTGTAAAAGTTATTCTGCACCTCAGTCTTCAAATTCTGCTCTCTTCAACAGTCCATTTGAAGCCAAGTCTCTAAAACGTACACCCTGCAACAGTCATTCTTCACCCCATTCTCCCACCTCTGCTATCTGCAACAGTCCTTCTGCACCCCAGTCTCCAAACTCTTCTCACTGAAACAATCCTTCTGCACCTCTGTCTCCACCTCTCCTCTCTGCAATGGTCCTTCTGCACCTCAGTCTCTAATGTATACTCTATGTAAGAGTCCTTCTGCACCTCAGTCTCCAACCTCTGCTCTCTGTAAGATCCTTCTGCAACCCAGTCTCCAAACTCTGTCCTCTGTAACATTCGTTCTGCATCTTTTCACCAAACTCTGCTCTCTATAACAGGCCTTCTGCACCGCAGTCTCCAACCTCTGTTCTCTGTAACAGTCCTTCTGCACCCCAGTCTCATACCTCTGCTCTCTGCAAAGATCCTTCTGCACCCA
The DNA here is from genome assembly GCF_052094955.1 of Ictidomys tridecemlineatus. NCBI lineage: Eukaryota > Metazoa > Chordata > Mammalia > Rodentia > Sciuridae > Ictidomys > Ictidomys tridecemlineatus. The sequence goes on from NW_027520976.1 coordinate 148,687, forward strand.
AGTCTCCAACCTCTGTAATCTCCACCAGTACTTCTGCACCTCAGTCTGAAAAATCAGTTCTCGGCAACGATCCTTCTGCACCCCAGTCTCCAAACTCTGCTCTCTGCAACAGTCTTGTTCCACCTCAGTCTCCAACCTCTGCTCTCAGTAAGATATTTCTGCAACCCTGTCTCCAAACTCTGCTCTCTGTAACAGTCCTTCTGTACTTCAGTCTCCAAACTCTGCTCTCTGCCACAGTCTTTCTAAACCCCAGTTTCCAACCTCTGGTCTCTGAAACAGTCTTTCTGCACCCCAGTATCCAAATTCTGTTTTCTGTAACAATCCTACTGCACCTCAGTTCCTTAACTCTGACCTCTGCAATAATCCTAAGGCACCCCAGTCTCTAGCCTCTGCTTTCTGCAACGATCCTTCTTCACCCCAGTCTCCAACATCTGCTCTCTTCAACAGTCATTCTGTACATCAGTCTGAAAACTCTGATCTCTGCAAGGATCCTTGTGCACCACAGTCTCTGAACTCTGTTTTCTGTAACAGTCCTCCTGCAACTCAGTCTCTAACCTCTGCTCTTTTTAACAGTCCTTCTGAACCCCAGTTTCCAACCTCTGCTCTCTGCAACAGTCCTTCTTCACTCCAGTCTTCAACCTCTGCTCTGTGTAACAGTTATTCTGCATCCCAGTCTCCAACATCTGCTCTCTGCAACCGTCCTTTTGTAACCATGTCTCCAACCTCTGCTCTCTGCAACGATCCTTCTGCTCACCAATCTCCAAACTCTGCTCTCTGCAATAATCCTACTGCACCCCAGTCGCCAACCTCAACTCTCTGTAACAATCCTTCTGCACCGCAGTCTCTAAACACTGCTCTACGTAATATTCTTCTGCACTCCAGTCTCCAAACTCTGCTCTCTGTAACAATCCTTCTGTGCTTCAGTCTCCAAACTCTGCTCTCTGTAAAAGTCCTTCTGCACCTCAGTCTCCAAAATCCGCTCTCTGTAAGATCCTGCTGCAACCCAGTGTCCAAACTCTGCCCTCTATAACAGTCCTTCTGCGCCTCTTCTTCCAACTCTCCTCTGCATAACAGGCATTCTGCACCCCAATCTTCAACCTCTGATCTATGTAACAGTCCTTCTGTACTGCAGTCTCCAACCTCTGCTCTCTGTATTGGTCCTTCTGCACCCGAGTCTCCAAACTCTGCGTTATCTATGAGTCATTCTTCACCCAATTCTCCAAACTCTGCTCTCTGTAACAGTCCCTATGCATCTCAGACTTTAACCTCTGTTCTCTGCAACAGTCCTTCTGCACCCCAATCGTCAACCTCTAGTCTCTGCAATAGTCCTTCTGCACTTCAGTGTCCTAACTCTGCTCTCTGTAAGATCCTTCTGAAACCAAGTCTCCAACCTCTGCTTTCTGCAATGGTCCTTCTGAACCTAAGTCTCCATACTCTAATCTACAATAGTTATTCTTCACCCCACTCTTCAAACTCTGCTCTCTGTAACAGTCTTTCTGTACCTCAGTCTCCAATCACTGCTCTCTGCAACAGTCCTTCTACACCCCAGTCTCCAGAATCTGCTCGCCCCAATGATCCTTCTGAACCTAAGTTTCCAACCTCTGTTCTCTACATCAGTTCTTCTGCACCCCAGTCTCCAACCTCTGCTCTCGGTAACAGTCCTTCTGTACTGGAGTCTCGAACCTCTGTTCTCTGTAAGGGTCCTTATGCACCCCATTATCCAACCTCTGCTATCTGTATCAGTGGTTTTGCATCACAGTCTCCAAACTCTGCCCTCTGTACCAGTCCTTCTGCAACTCAGTCTGCAAACTCTGATCTCTGCAACAGTCCTTCTGCATCACAGTCTCCATCCTCTGCTCTCTGCAACAGTCCTTTTGCAACTCAGTCTCCAACATTTGCTCTCTGCAACAGTCCTACTGAACCCCAGTCTCCAACCGCTGCTCTCTGTAACAGTCCTTCTGTACCTCATTCTCCAACCTCTGCTCTCTGTAAAAGTACTTCTGCATTCGAGTCTCCAACCTCTGCTTTCTGTATCAGTCATTCTGCACCCAAGTCTCTAACCTCTGCTCTCTGTAACAATCCTTCTGCACCACAGTCTCCAACCTCTACTCTCTGCAACGATCTTTCTGCACCTAAGTCTCCAAACTCTACTCTCTGTAACAGTGCTTCTTCACCTCAGTCTCCAACCTCTGTTCTCTGTAAGATCCTTCTGCAACCCAGTCTCCAAACTCTGCTCTCTGTAAAAGGCCTTCTGCACCGCAGTCTCCAACCTCTGCTCTCTGGAACGATCCCTCTGCACCCTAGTCTCCAACCTCTTCTCGCTACAACATTCCATGTGCACCCCAATCTCCAACATATGCTCTCTGCAACAGTTTTTCTGTACCTCAGTCTGAAAACTCTGCTCTCTGCAATAATCCTTCTGCACCCGAGTCTCAAAACTCTGCTCTCTGTAACAGTCCTTCTGTACCTCAGTCACAAACTTCTGCTCTGTATCAGTCTTGCACCCCTGTCTCCCACATCTACTCTCTGTAACTGTCCTTCTTCACGTAAGTCTTCAACTTCATCTCTGTGTAACAGTCCTTCTGAATGTCAGTCTGAAAACTCTGCTGTCTGCAACGATCCTTCTGCACCCCAGTCTCCAACTTCTGTTGTGTGCAACGATCCTTGTGAAACTCAGTCTCCAATCTCTACTCTCTGTAACAGTCCTTCTGCACCTCAGTCTCCAACATCTGCTCTCTTTAAAATCCTTCTGCATCCAAGTCGTTAAACTTAGCCATCTGTAACAGTCCTTCTGAAGCCCTTCTCCAAACTCTGCTCTTCATATCAGGCGTTCTGCACCCAAGTATCCAAGCTCTGCTCTCTTTAAGAGTCCTGCTGAACCTCGGTCTTCAAACTCTGCTCTCTGTGAGATCCTTCTGCAACCTTGTCTAAAAACTCTGCTCTCTGTAACAGTCCTTCTGCACCTCAGTCTCCATCCTCTGTTCTTTGCAACACTCCTTCTGCACTCCACTTGCCAAACTCTGCTCTCTGTAACAGTCGTTTTGTACCACATTTTCCAAACTCTGCTCTTTACAATTGTCCTTCTTAACCCCAGTCTCCAACATCTGCTTTCTCTGTCAGTCCTTATACTCCTCAGTCTACAAACTCTGCTTTCTGTAACAGTCTTTCTGAACCTCATATCTAAACTCTGCTATCTGCAACAGTCCTTATGCACCCCAGTCTCCAACCTCTGCTGTCTGCAACATTCCTTCTGTAACCAAGTCTGCAACTTGTGCTCTGTGTAAGAGTCCTTCTGCAGCCAAGTCTCCACATCTTCTCTCTGAAACGATCTTTCTGTACCTCAGTCTTAAACCTCTGCTCTCTGCAACAATTCTTGTGTACCCCAGTATCCAAACTCTTTCTCTATAACAGTCCTTCTCCACCTCAGTCTTCAACTTCTGCTCTCTGCAAGAGTCCTTCTGCACCCCAGTCTCCAACATCTGCTCTCTAAACAATCCTTCTGCACCTCAGTCTCCAACATCTGCTCTCTGCAAAAGTTCTTCTGCACCCCAGTGTCCAAACTCTGCTTTAGGAACATTCCTTTCTCACCTCATTCTCCAACCTCTGCTCTCTGAAAGATCCTTCTGAATGCCAGTTTCCAAAATCTGCTCTCAGTAATATTCCTTCTCCACGCCATTCTCCAACCTCTGCTTTCTGCAATGGTCCTGCTGCACACCAGTCTCAAACCTCTGTATTCCGCAACAGTCCTTCTGCTACCCAGTCTCCAAACTCTGCTCTCTGTAATAGTCCTTCTGTACGACAGTCTCCAAACTCTACTCTCTGTAAAGGTCCTTTTGCAC